>NC_090747.1:103974318-103979318 GCF_036898095.1 Palaemon carinicauda | reverse complement strand
ATGGGTTCACAACAATGGTTCCCAAAGGGATTTCATCTGAGCTTCAGCCTGTCTGTCTTTCCTCCAAGGCTTCAGCAGTGAATTCTGTTGTTCTCCTTTTGAGTTACTTTGGTTGAATAATAATAGTAATAATGATGATACTAATAATCTGGATGTTTTAAATAAGCAATTTGAATTTCCATTTACTCGGTTGTGGTAGCCTATTGGAAACGTCCCTGCTTGGCGATCTACTAGACAGGTTCGAGACCCGCTCAAGCTCGATAGTTTCTTGTAGTGTCTGCAACCTATCCATCCTTGTGACCTAAGGATAGGGTTATAGTGGAGCCTATATGTCTACCTGCAAAGTCATTTGCAGCCATTCCCTGACCCTCCCTGGTCCTAGCTTGGGTAGAGAGGGGCTTGGCCGCTGATCATATGTGTATGTGGTCAATCTCTAGGGCATTGTCCTGCCAGGATAGTGGTTCCCATCCTTAGTACATGTATCCCCAGTGGTATATTTTTACACTACAAGGGGTACATTGTATCTGAGAGAATAGTCAGTACTGCTTAATACATGATGTAATCTGTATTGATATTAAATAGTAAAATTGTATCACAGTATCAATTTCATTGTTTCTCTTTTTCATACTCAATTTTAGGGGTACACAGGAATCTATAAAAATGCCCATTAAGTACAGAAGAATAGAAAGGTTGGGAACCTCTGTGCTAGGGCAGTGTCACAGTCCCTTGCCTCTGCCATTCATTATTATTATTATTGTTATTATTATTATTATTACTATTATTATTATTATTATTATTGTTATTATTATTATTATTATTATTATTATTATTATTATTATTATTATTATTAAATACTAAGCTACAACCCTAGTTGGAAAAGCAGGATGCTCTAAGCCCAAGGGCCCCAACAGGGAAAATAGCTCAGTGAGGAAAGGAAACATATATACGCACCTCTAAACTAATCTTTCCCCTTACTTTTTTTATTTTCTACTTTCTCAAACAGCTTCTACATGATTGGAGCTCCCTCGTCATTTAGAGCAATTGAGGCAGTAAATTATACAGCAATTATACAGTAATTTTGCAAGCATCATCGTAAAAAGAAAGAACCCTTTAAAATACTATAGATTTTTACTTGGTTAATCATTAATTCCTTCGTTCAACGGTGTAATTCGCCCAAAGCGGATTGGAGTTTATGCCTTGGACATACCTGTGATATTTTCTCTTCCTCAATCTATTATACAGTATTTGACGGACATTCAATCTCTCATTTTTATTTCCTAAATGTTTTTTTCCTTCTTTTAGGGCAAAGATAATTTCACCTTTCCAATAAAGAGAAAGTGTTTGGGTATATATATATATATATATATATATATATATATATATATATATATATATATACAGTATATACATATATATATATATATATATATATATATATATATATATATATTGCTGATGAGGGAAGGAAATAAGGAAACTGACAGAATAGTGTGCCTGAATCTACCCTCAAGCAAGATAACTTTAGCCCAAGACAGTAGTGAATATATTCACCTTTTCAGAACATAATTACAAATTTATCCACCTCAGCATGCATGTCTTACTACCATCAAATGTCTGAAAACAGACAGAGTGGTCCCCTAGGGCCTAGACCTTCCTCTAGAGTCTCTAGACGCTTGGTGTCATTCTCCGCAATTTTGCTAAAAACAGCACAAGTTGAAGGACCTTTACTGCCTGTGCATAATTTCATTCATAGCTCATGAATAACAATCGAGGCTCCATCTAGTGGCAAAGCTCCTCCTTGATGTACAAGCATCATACATCGAGGTGTCATATGAATATTTACTCGTTGCTGTTCTTAGAATGTTTGATTTTATTTGTTTATTACTTCTCTTTTAGTTTATTTAGTTCTTTATTTCCTTTCCTCACTGGGTCATGGGGCTGCAGCTTATCTAATAATAATAATAATAATAATAATAATAATAATAATAATGATAACCACAATCACAACCACAACCACAACAATAACAACAACAACAATAATAATAATAATAATAATAATAATAATCAACAACAACAACAATAACCACAACCACAACAATAAAACAACAGCAACAACAACAATGATAATAATAATAATAATAATAATAATAATAATAATAATAATACTTCGTACTAACTATTGGTCAGTGAAAAGCAAGAGAAATAAATCCTCAAAGCATATCAAGGTTAACAGTAGAAGAAGCGACAAGTTACAAGTTTGGCAGATGATAGTAATGCTAATGAGAATGAAGGTATTGCTGATGAGAGAGAGAGAGAGAGAGAGAGAGAGAGAGAGAGAGAGAGAGAGAGAGAGAGAGAGAGAGAGAGAGAGAGAGAGAGAGAGAGAGAGAGAATTCAAAATTATATTGCCCAAGCTTTCTGCTTAACAGTTTGTCATATTGGCTAATCAGATTTCGCTTTTCGTTCTATACTACTATGATTTCTACTTATTACGTAGTTTCTCGTTTGGCTGGGATGAATTCAAAGGTCCATCCCAGGCATCTTACCTGTCTTACATGCGATTAGAATATATACGAATCAAAAATATGAAACACCACAAGATTTTTTAATATTGGTTTCAAATTTTTAAAAAAGATCTTAGTAACAGAAAACCAATTACGACAACCAAGTCAAAATGAAAAGTCTTCATTTTAGTAAGTACCAGAGGGGCACTCAGTAGAGCACAGACCTCCGCCATGGCAGCTTATTTCTCGAATTTTTGCTCGACCTTGACTTTGTCCTTTGACCTTTAACGTGTATTAAATGGTGTTGGATTTTCATACACTCGGATATGAACCAAGTTCGAAGTCTCTGTGACAACGACGTCCAAACTTGTGGCTGATTACGTGAATTGGACATTTTGCTTGACCGTGACCTTGACCTTTGACTTGGACCTTCCTAAATTTAATTATTTCTAGCTTTTTACGTAAACATTAATCCCTGCAAGTTTCATTACTCTACGATTAAAATTGTGGCCAGGAAGCTATTCACAAACAAACAAACATACACACGAACAAACATAAACAGGGATAAAACATCACCTCCTTTCAACTTCGTTGGCAGAAGTAAATATATGATGACTTATAGTGATCAAATTATTAAACTTCATCAATAACCTAAAATCAATTCAATTTCTTCTATTCATTATCAATTGTAATATAACTATGGATTTTATGTGGGATTCCTGCAAAGATAGAAACTCATAAAGAGTAAAAAAAAAAAAAAAAAAAAGAAATAATAATTATATCATACCATATTTTCTGTTTGATGATGCCATTTTGTACAGCTGTCCTTCAAATTCGTCCTTGGCTGAAAAAAATGAGAAAAATTAAGTCTAATGTAGGATATGTACACTATGATAATATTTATAAATAGTATTATCATTCTTCTGTGTTACCTTGTTAATAATAATAATGATAATAATGATATAAGATGTTTAAGATAATAATAATAATGATAATAATAATAATAATGATAAAAGATGCTTAAGATATTAATAGTACTAATAATAATAATATTAATAAATGTTAACAACAACAACAACAACAACAACAACAATAATAATAATGATAATGATAATAATATCAAACATTTTCTTGTCAAGACTTATGAAAACAATACAGATAAACAACATCTATTCTCACATTATTCTTCATATAATAAAACTTACTTCTTAACATCCAATTAGAAGGAGAGAGAGAGAGAGAGAGAGAGAGAGAGAGAGAGAGAGAGAGACTGACTTACTCGTAACCTTCAGGAAGAAATTCCGGACAATCTTCGGCCTAGAATTTACTTGACATTTGTAGACTCCGGAGTCCTTCGGTTGACTATAGCGGATTTGCAGCGTCCAGTCGTCGGTTCTCTCGTCGTGAAATACCTGGAAAATACGGTTGTGGTTTTTCTTCTTTCCTTTTTCGCTTTTTCTTTTATTTTTGTTTAGTTTTAATTGTCTGAGGTCGTTTTTTCGTTATTATTGTTATTATCATTATTATTATTGTTATTGCTATTATTATAAAGATAAACATCCTTTATTATTATTATTATTATTATTATTATTATTATTATTAGTAGTAGTAGTAGTAGTAGTATTGAAATTTTTTATTATTATTATTATCATTATTATTATTATTATTATTATTATTATTATTATTATTATTATGTTGTTATAATTATTATTATTTATTATTATTAGAAAATTATTATTATCATTATTATTATTATTATTATTATTATTATTATTATTAGCTAAGCTACAACCCTAGTTGGAAAAGCAGGATACTATAAGCCCAAGGGCTCCAACAGGGAAAATAGCTCGGTGAGGGAAGGAAATAAGGAAACAAATAAACTACGAGATAAGTAGTGAACTATTGAAATAAAATATTCTAAGAACAGCAACAGCATAAAAAAAATCGTAAATAAATTATAAAAACTTAAAATGAAAACAACAAGAGGAGAAATAAGATAGATTAGGAAAGAGGGAGAGGGTGGGAAGGGTTGAATCTGTGTGTGTGCGTGTGTCTGTTTGTCAGTCAGTTCATGAAACCTTTCATATGTTTGTCTGTCTGCTTTCAATTACCTTTATCCTTTCATCTCTTGTATAAGAAACAGGACCTATCGTCAGAATGTGGAAGTCGCGCACTCTCATCCAGGTTACCTGAAAGAAAGATGTAGTTATCAGAATTATAGACTTTTGGAACCTGTTGGCAGGCGTAGTAAAGATTACAAACGTGATAAGAGTGTCACGCCTGAGATGGTGTGGCCATGTGGTGAGGATGTATGGTGGGGAGAGAGTGAGGAGAGCTTGTGATGAACCAGTTAGGAGAAGATCTAGATGGAGGTAGAGAGGGGGAGATACGGTGAAGGATGATTTGGGGAGGAAAGGTTTGGTGGAAGAGGATGCCTTTGATAGAAGGCATTGAAGAGGGTGCATCAGGCATCCGACCCCTTAATGTAGGGATAAC
>NC_090747.1:103774318-103969318 GCF_036898095.1 Palaemon carinicauda | reverse complement strand
TAAATGAATTCCAGTGGATATATATATATATATATATATATATATATCCACTGGAATTCATTTATGGTAGAGTCCTCGCAGGCATGGTTTTCGATTGAATAGGCAGGGGTTCGAATCTCTGCCCAGCTAAAAGCTATTACCATAAATGATATATATATATATATATATATATATATATATATATATATATAGGCTATATATATATATATATATATATATATATATATATATATATATATATTCCCAAGATAGAATTCACTATTAAAGGCCATTGTGGTTGATATTTACATTGATTGAAATCACGTGTGTTAGTGATATGTATTCTTCATTTTCACAATGTATATATAGCAAAAATTATTCATATGTTTATTCATTACATTTAAAATAATGAGATGATATAACTCACCATACAATGTCTTAACAACATTGACAGAGAACAAGAGAAACCACAAGTTCTTCTCCAAACTATTCATTTTGTCTCGTATCTATTTTAAGTTACATTTCAAGATCACTATACGGTAAACCCTCTACTGTACAACAGTATGGCGCACCTCCTGTATATAACGCAGATCTTATCTTTAATAGAAATGATAAATAATAATAACTTCTCTATCATTTATGATTATGAAGTCATTTTCATCTTTAATAAAATTGATAAATAATAATAATTTCTCTATCATTTATGATTATGAAGTAATTTTTATCTTTAATAAAATTGATGAATAATAATAACTTCTCTATCATTTATGATTATGAAGTAATTTTTCCTATGCAAAACATCATCACTACAGTTCTAAAGTACATAGTTATTCACTACAAGTCAAATGAGGTATAAATATATCTTTTGTTTCATTGCTTTTTTTTCATTTTTTCTTCAAGTTATAAACACATTCCATTGGAATCCTAGCAGGCACTTATTCATTCAAGTGAAGTATCAAACTTTAATTTTTTGTGAGGGGTAGTTTCCATTTATTTTCTGTTTATACTTTTTATAGTTATGAATATATATTGCTTGCGAGTTTTTTTTTAAGTATTTGTAACCTCTATTGACATACAGTACTAGTTTCTTTTTTCTGTTAAAGTAAATTTATTATATATATATATGTATATATATTTGAAGTTGTTATATATATATATATATATATATATATATATATATATATATATATATATACATACACGTATACATATATATATATATATATATATATATATACATATATATATATATATATATATATACATATATATGTATATATACACATATATACACATACATACACACACGCACATATATATTTATATATGTATATACATAATATGTATATATATGTATATATATACATACATACATATATATATATATATATATATATATATATATATATATATATATATATATATATATATACATATATGCATGTTTGTTTGCGTTCCGCATGAATCACATTAAGCACTCATTCTTTTTCGTGAGAATATTGCCCAAAACTACTTCTGTTTTTTTTGTAAGAATGATTTTCCATTTAAATCTTTCTACATAAATATATAATCACATCTATTCCACACGAATAATGTTAACCACTTAATCACTCAAATAGAAATATAACCCAAAAATTATACTTTTTTTCTTAAATTCAATTTTCCATGAAATTAATTTTATGCAAATATATGATTACATACATCATGCCAATCTCATTAGGGCGTTATTCTAGTGAGAACGCAATACAAAACGAGTTTATTTTGTTTATTTAAGCAGCGCGCGCACGCACGCACGCACTTACACACGCACGCTTCCGTGAAAGGTCATTAATCAAGGAACAGTGACTTTTCACATGTAAAGTGGAGCCTCATGATATCCACATTCCATTGCAAACACAGAGAGACACACTGTATTATTGCTATTACTAGTATTACTTGCTAAGCTATAACCCTATAGTCAATTTTTTTTTGCGAGGCAGATTTGCACCGACTCGCAGCGGTGCCCCTTTAGCTCGGAAAAGTTTCCTGATCGCTGATTCGTTGAACAAGATAATTCTAACCAATCAGCGATCAGGAAACTTTTCTGAGCTAAAAGCGACTCGCAGCGGTGCCCTTTTAGCTCGGAAAAGTTTCCTGATCGCTGATTCGTTGAACAAGATAATTCTAACCAATCAGCGATCAGGAAACTTTTCTGAGCTAAAAGGGCACCGCTGCGAGTCGGTGCAAATGCGCCTCATTGAAATAAATTGACTATAGTTGGAAAAGCAGGATGCTATAAGCCTAAGGACTGCAACAGGGAAAGTGGGTATGTATTGATGTACTTGAATTATATTGTACCGTATGTGTTTCATACACGCTCGTATACAGTACAGAAGGTCCTCGACTTACAAACATTCGGAGATACGAACACAAATCCAACCGAAAATACTGTAACAAAGATAAGATAAAGAGATACTAAATAAACAATAATATATCCTTAATACATTAAGTAAAATAACATTTGTGATAACCTGATATCTATATCATATGAAATCCGACTATTGTTTGACTTTTGTAGATTGAAATCATAGGCATAGGATCCTCAAAAAAAAAAAAAAAAAAAAAAAAAAAAAAAAAAAAAAAAAAAAACCTACAATCAGCTTTTTGAAACCTAGTAAGTTTGTAATTTGAGGAACTTTTGTAATGCTCTTGTTTTTTTTTTCTCTTTCGCTCTGAAAATAGAAAAACGTATTTAAGCCTGCCATCGCGTGTTTCATATTATTTCAATTTTTGCGACACTGTTGCTCTTAACTCCTTGTATAATAAACTCGTTATCTGTTGCATAAAGCTCACTTGAATTCCCCTCGCCTCTCTGTTAGTATCTAAAAGTTACCTTGTCACAATATAAATAATGAAAATGAACATTATTCTCTTGGGGTAATATCTACAATTAATAATATTCAAGTTAAATGTTTATCTAAATCTTGAGAAATCTTGAAATCTAATTGCATTATTGAAATTACAGAATTTAGAATTCAAAAGAAAAATTACATGATTTTTTTTTCTTCAGTAATTTAAAGCAGACAGGCAAACAAAATGTGAATATGCGTCATAACACTCTTAATGTCAAAATAACCAATTAATTAGATATAAGGTACCAATGGGAATGTACGGGACAAGGTTCCAATGTTGATGTACGGTACGATTTGATGAATATATTGGCTTCAATATTCTAGTTCTATTTAATTTATCTTCTACATGTTTTGTTAAAGTTTACGTAGTTAATATAGGCAATACTTATTTTGATGTTACTCTTCTTAAAATATTTAATTTTTCCTTTTTTCCTTTCCTCACTGGGCTATTTTCCCTGTTGGAGCCCCTGGGCTTATAGCATCCTGCTTTTCCAACTAGGGTTGTAGCTTAGCAAGTAGTAATGATAATAATAATAATCGCATGTTTTATTCACATAAAAGGGGTACTGTTTCACAATAAAAAAAATTAAATTCGGTTACTGTCTCTAGCGCTTACGTAAGCCTCACAGGTAGCGTGACAATTCAATATGCGCTCGTTAATTGCAACACAAACTATCCCCCTTCGCAATTTAAAATACGATAAAGTTATGCAACACACAATCAAGCACCAACAAGCCTCTCGGAATGCGGGAAGGAAAGAGATGCCATTTCCCTGCGCACAGTCCTCCTCCTGCAGAATACTCGTGGCATAAGCCCCATAATCACTGAGAGCGAATATTGCAACCGACGGGATTCGTGTGCCCTTAATGAAACAGCGTTATTGCGTGTGAGATCTTTGCCCTTAAGTGTCCTCAGGGCTCGCATGTTCCGGCGGGAGGTGGTCCTCCTCAGAAGGGGGTGCTTCAACCCCCACGGGATTTGTGAGGTGACCCCCTGTCCACGCTCTCCGGTCGTTTCGTAGGGTTTAATAGTCGCGAATATTCGAGGGCGGACTGAGAAGTAAATAGACACATCCACTTCCTTTAAAGCACGGAGCGACACTGGTTTTACCTGGATTTCCTGCCTCTCTCTCTCTCTCTCTCTCTCTCTCTCTCTCTCTCTCTCTCTCTCTCTCTCTCTCTCTCTCTCTCTGTTATTGTCACATTATTTGAATGGAGTGTCATTTTTTCGCTTGATCTTCATTTTATCGCAGAGTTCATTTTCTGTAATCTCTCTCTCTCTCTCTCTCTCTCTCTCTCTCTCTCTCTCTCTCTGTGTTATTGTCACATTATTTGAATGGAGTGTAATTTTTTCGTTTGATCTTTATTTTATCGCAGAGTTCATTTTCTGGAACTCTCTCTCTCTCTCTCTCTCTCTCTCTCTCTCTCTCTCTCTCTCTCTCTCTCTCTCTCTCTCTGTGTTATTGTCACATTATTTGAATGGAGTGTCATTTTTTCGCTTGATCTTCATTTTATCGCAGAGTTCATTTTCTGTAACTCTCTCTCTCTCTCTCTCTCTCTCTCTCTCTCTCTCTCTCTCTCTCTCTCTCTCTGTTATTGTCACATTATTTGAATGGTGTCAGTTTTTCGCTTAATCTTCATTTTATCGCTGAGTTCATTTTCTGGAACTCTCTCTCTCTCTCTCTCTCTCTCTCTCTCTCTCTCTCTCTCTCTCTCTCTCTCTCTCTGTGGGTGTGTCTTATTGTCATATTATTTAAATGGAGTCTCATTGTTTCTCTTAATCTAAATTTTATTGTATGAGTTCATCTCTCTCTCTCTCTCTCTCTCTCTCTCTCTCTCTCTCTCTCTCTCTCATTAATTTGCTCCTCATATCTTTCCTCTTGTAGGCTAATCGATATCAAAGAAATTCCTATAATACATTAAGAAGTCTTCTCAGATTCTGCATTCATTGAATATTATCCAATATCAACACCTCACTTCAATAAAGGAGAATTGACTCAACAGTCACTTCATATATTACAATTTTTGATTCCATAGACAGCCATGTTCTCTTGAAAGCCTTTCGCTGCGATCCTGCTGCCTTCAATGTTTTTTTTGTTTGGGACTTGCCTCCTCTTTCAACCTGCCATCTTCTTCTTCTTCTTCTTCTTCTTCTTCTTCTTCTTCTTCTTCTTCTTCAGCTTTTCTAATCAGCCTTCTCCATCTTCCTCTGTCCTGTCCATCTTATTCTCTGAGACCCTTTTCCTTCAAGTCATTCAATAACCTTTCCTCTGAACTTTGGCATTCCCCTCCTGCTGCGATTCACCTCCGCGTTCATAACCCTTTTACATACATGTTGATCTCCTTTTCTCATGACATGACCAAACCATTTCAGTCTTCTTTCCTGAGCTTTCTTTGAAGCCTCTAATACTTCAGCCTCCCATCATCTGTTACACAACTCACTAACTCTTAAGTTCTTGTATGAATCAAGTTCTCCACTTCCCTAGTCAGTAAGGACAACATGTTTGCCCCATCCATATTCCTATATTATATTATGCTCTATAACCTTGCTATTGATTCCATCAACTCATGTTTTTTTTTTTTTCATTCATTTATTTTAAAATGATTTCATCAGTATTTGCTCCTTTTTTTCACTGACACCAAGTAACACACTATAATCTACAAATAGGGTTGTGTTGGCCGATGTGGTAACGTCCCTGACTGGTGAACGCCAGACTAGGGTTCGAGTCCCTCTCAAACCCGTTATTTTCTTTGGTCGCTGCAACCTCACCATCTTTGTGAGCTATGGATGGTGGGTGGGAGGAGCCCATAGTTCTATCTGCTGAGTCATCAGCAGCCATTGCCTGGCCCTCCTTGATCCTAGTTTGAGTGGAGAGTGGGCTTGGGCGCTGATCATATAATATATGGTTAGTCTTCATGGCATTGTCCTGCTTGATAAAGCAGCGTCACTGTCCCTTGCCTCTGCCATTCATGAGCGGCCTTTAAACCTTTAAATATCGCTTCATTCTGTTCATGAGTCATTTTACCTTTTTTTATATCTGCTGCATTTACAATTACCATTTCCCTGGATTGTTATCACTTCATTTTGGAAGGATATTTAGAGGCCCTGTGAACACAATTCTTCACACTGTTGCCCTAAAATTTCCACCAAAATAGTCACTCTCTAAATGATTTTTTTTTACCCAAATTTGGATTTTATCAGATAAAATTTTCCATCACTCTCAAACATTATATTGCATAAGGAATTAAGTACGTTTTTTCAACACTTCCTTTTTGCATATTTGTCAATTGTATCTTTAGCTTTTCCACGTTCATATCTGTTATGGTTACGAGTTTATTAATTCCCTCACAATTGATTGATTGATTGATTTGGAGTTCTCTGGCAAATTCCCTCACAAACTTCATACAAAATTATTCCATAACAAGTACTTGATCCATACTCCCCCCCCCCCCTTTTTTTTTAAACCACCAAATATTTTTTTTTTTAACCAACCAAAGTTTTTTTTTTTTTTTTTTGGGTGGGGGCGCATCTGAACCAACCAACGTTATTCTTCCTTACCAAAGTAAAATCTTACCATACACACACCTAACTACTTCTAAGTAGTGTAATACCCCTCTAATATCAGTCACATTTCTCACAAATTGCATCTATTCCCCTCGCTAAATCATCTGGAACCCACCCTCCAACTACGCACACTATGCACATATATCTCGGCCAGGTAATTGCAGCATTACTATCATACGTCAGCATGCTACTTATAAACCACTATTTTTTTTTAGTTTTTCTTTTCTTCTATGCCAAAATTACCCTCTTGACATCCGCTATAATTACTTTAGTCTACACTATCTCCGTTCACTCATTCATGTCTTTTTTTTATAATCAATGCATCTTTTGTTTGCTCAAGCCTTTGCCGGAGAAGAAATTTACTTTGCATAGAATCTATATTATTATTATTATTATTATTATTATTATTCCATCATCATTATCATCATCATCATTATTATTATTATTATTATTATTATTATTATTATTATTATAATAATAATAATAATGATAATAATAATAATAATTATTATTATTATTATTATTATTATTATTATGTAAGCAATAACCCTAATTGGAAAAATCAGGATGCTACAAGCCCAAGGGCTCCAACATGGAAAAATGGCACGGTGAGGAAAGAAAACATGGAAATAATTAAACTAACATCTAGGCTCTTATTAACTTATACCTCATTATTTGTCTCTGTCATCTCTCTCCCCTTTGAGTTTTTCCTCTAAAGAACATTTCTGGATTTACCCACTATAGTAATTTTTTTTAATGAGGCGCATTTGTACTGACTCGCTGGGGTGCCCTTTTAGCTCGGAAAACTTTCCTGATCGCTGATTGGTTGGACAAAATGATTCTAACTAATCAGCTACTAGAAAACTTTTCCGTGCTATAAGGGCACCACTGGGAGTAAGTGCAAATGCGCCTCGTTATAAAAAATGAGTATAGATAACCATTATATCTCCCTATTTTCATTTACTTTATAATTGCTCTTCAAATTGTTGCCTTACATCATCATCATCCTCTCATCCTTATTGACGCAAAGGGTCTCGGTTAGATTTCGCCAGTCGTCTCTTTCATGAGCTTTTATACTTCTCCATTCATCATCTTCTACTTCGCGCTTCATGGTCCTCAGCCATGTACGCCTGGGTCTTCCAACTCTTCTGGTGCCTTGTGGAGCCCAGCTGAACGTTTGGTGAACTAGTTTCTCTTGGGGAGTGCGAAGAGCGTGCCCATACCGTCTCCATCTACCCCTCATCATGATCTCATCCACATATGGCACTCGAGTAATCTTTTATAGTTTCATTTCTAATCCTGTCCTGCCATTTAACTCCCAATATCCTTCTGAGGGCTTTGTTCTCAAATCTACTAAATCTATTGGATATTGTTTCATTGTCATACTATGACTAATTTCCATATGTACTCAAGTTAAATGTCACCTTCTTCTATATTATGTCGTCCTTACTTTTTTATAACTGTAGGCACACTACTTGAAATTTTCGTTCTTCCTAAACTTTTCTTTTGACCCATTTTTCATCTATTTTCTCCCCATATGTTCTTCTTCCCTCTTTCCTACCAAACTCATTCGTTTTCATCAAATTTATGGTTCCTTTCTGAAACCTTCTTTTTCAACGGTACCTTTATACTCTCTTGACTTTTCATTCACCCAAGGAGATATAGGATACCCTTTTAAGCACTGCATCATAAGTCTATAGGGTTGTGGTAACCTACTGAAAACGTCCTTGCCTGGCGATCTGCTAGACTGGTGTTCGAAACCCTCTAGGGTTCGATAGTTTCTCTGCAACCTCACCATCCTTGTGAGCTAATGGAGGATTTGGGGGAGCCTATAGGTCTACCTGCTGAGTCAGTATTAGCCATTACCTGGCACTCCCTTGTCCTAGCTTGGATAGAGAGGGGCTTTAGCGATGATCATATGTATATATGATCAGTCTCTAGGGGATTATCCTGTTAGCTAGGGCATCACCACTGTCTCTTGCCTCTGCCATTCATGAGCTGACCTTAAACCTTTATGCCTTTACCCTCTTTATATCAGTTTGACAGGCTCGTCTATTTACTTAAGTTACTAATATCCTTATTTTTTTATTCTGATAAAAAATCTTTTCAAAAAGATTTTTTTTTCCTTACTAGCTAGGGCATTGCCACTGTCCCTTGCCTCTGCCATTCATGAGCAGACTTTAAACCTTTATGCCTTTACCCTTTTTATATCAGTTTGTCAGACTCGTCTCTTAACTTAAGTTACTGATATCCTTATTTTTTTCATTCTAATAAAAAAAATATTTTCAAAAAGATTTTTTTTCTTACTAAGAAAAACAACCTGTCTTAATTTTCCCTTTTTTCTGAGCTGAGAGCGGAATGAAACGTTCAATACGTCACAGCAGGTCATGTTCTCATAGTCATAAGTTACTTCAACAACCAGTTACACGGAGCATTTTTCCGTAGTGCCTTGGACGTTAATGGCTTACTCGCATGGCTTGGAACAAGAGAAATCAGACAATTCTTTTTGGCTGTTGACGAAATCGATACAGTCTGTTCACGTGTCCGAATTTAGATAAATTTCATAGTCTGTAATGCAAGAACTCTGAGCCTTGTAATAAAGTAAGGAAAGAACTGGTAATTTTGCCATGAAATTCGATAACAATTTCATATTTCGGTTTTTATATCTTTGAACTATCTATCTATCTATCTATCTAACTGTTGTTATCACCAAATAATTCCTGCTTGTCGATCTGCTAGACTGGGGTTCGAAACCCGCTCACGTTCGATAGTTTCTTATAGTGTCTGCAACCTCACCATCCTTGTGAGCTAAGGATTGGGTGCTTAGGGGGGAGTCTGTAGTTCTACCTGTTGAGTCATCACCAACCATTGTCTGGCCCTCCTTGGTCCTAGCTTCGGTGAGGAGGGCTTAAATGCTTACCATATATATATATATATATATATATATATATATATATATATATATATAAATATATTTATATATATATACTGTGTATATACATGTATATATATATATATATATATATATATATATATATATATATATATATATATATATATGATCAGTCTCTAGGGCATTGTCACTGTCCCTTGCCTCTGCCATTCATGATCGACCTTTAAAATCTTTAAACACTTTTTCCTAAATAACATGGTACAGTTTGTTATAATAAAGGGAACTTTTACCCATTTTTTTTAGTGATAATTAAGGGAAATTTCCCAATTTTTATTAGCGATGATTAAGGAAAGTTTTACCCATTTTATTAGTGATGATGAAGGGAAGTTATACCCATTTTTATTAGCCATAATTAAGGGAAGTCTTACTCATTTTATTATGGTTAATAAAGGGAAGATTCACCCATTTCTATTGGTGATAATAAAGGAAAATTTTACCCATTTTTATAAGCGAAAATAAAGGGAAGTTTTACCAATTTTTATTAGTGATAATAAAGGGAAGTTTTACCCATTTTTATTAGCCATAATTAAGGGAAGTTTTGCCCATTTTATTAGTGTTAATAAAGGAAAGATTTACACATTTTTATTGGTGATAATAAAGGGAAGTTTGACCCATTTTTATTAGTGATAATTAAGGAAAGCTTTACCCATTTTTATTGGTGAAAATAAAGGGAAGTTTTACCCATTTTTATTAGTGAAAATAAAGAGATTTTTTACCCATTTTTATTAGCCATAATTAAGGGACGTTTTACCCATTATATTAGTGTTAATAAAAGGAAGCTTTACCCATTTTTATTAGTGATAGTAAAGGGAAGTTTTACCCATTTTTATTAGCCAGAATTAAGGGAAGTTTAACCTGTTTTATTAGTGTTAATAAAGGAAAGTTTTACTCATTTTTATTGGTGATAATGAAGGGAAGTTTTACCCATTTTTATTAGTGAAATAAAGGGAATTTTTACCCATTTTTATTAGTGAAAATAAAGGGAAGTTTTAACAATTTTTATTAATGATAATAAGGGGAAGTTTTACCCATTTTTATTAGTGAAAATAAAGGAAAGTTTTACCAATTTTTATTAGTGATTATAAAGGGAAGTTTTACCCATTTTTATTAGGGATAATTAAGGGAAGTTTACCCATTTTTATTAGTGAAAATAAAAGGAAATTTTACCCATTTTTATTAGTGAAAATAAAGGGAAGTTTTACCAATTTTTATTAGGGATTATAAAGGGAACTTTTACCCATTTTTATTAGTGAAAATAAAGGCAAGATTTAAAAATTTTTATTAGTGATAATAAAGCGAAGTTTTACCCATTTTTATTAGTGAAAATAAAGGCAGGTTTTACCTATTTTCATTAGTGAAAGTAAAGGGAAGTTTTACCCATTTTTATAATAAAAATAAAGGGAAGTTTTTCACATTTTTATTAGTGATAATAAAGGGAAGTTTTACCAATTTTCATTTGTGATTATAAAGGGAAGTTTTACCCATTTTTATAATGAAAATAAAGGCAAGATTTAACAATTTTTATTAGTGATGATAAAGAAGTTTTACCAATTTTTATTAGTGAAAATAAAGGCAAGATTTACCCATTTTTATTGGTGATAGTAAAGGTAAGTTTTACCCATTTTCATTAGTGAAAATAAAGGCAAGATTTACCAATTTTTATTAGTGATAAGAAAGGGAAGTTTTACCCATTTTATTAGTGATAATAAAGGAAAGTTTTAGCCATTTTTATTAACCATAATTAAGGGACGTTTTACCCATTATATTAGTGTTAATAAAAGGAAGTTTTACCCATTTTTATTAGTGATAATAAAGGAAAGTTTTACCCATCTTTATTAGTGTTAATAAAAGGAAGTTTTACCCTTTTTTATTAGTGATGATAAAGGAAAGTTTTACCCAGTTTTATTAGGGATAATTAAGGGAAGTTTACCCATTTTTATTAGCCATAATTAAGGGAAGTTTTACCCATTTTATTAGCGTTAATAAAGGGAAGTTTTACCCATTTTTATTAGTGTTAATAAAGGGAAGTTTTACACATTTTTATTGGTGATAATAAAGGGAAGTTTTACCCATTTTGATTAGCGATGATTAAGAGAAGTTTACACATTTTTATTAGCGATAATTAAGGAAAGTTTTACCCATTTTATTAGTGATAATAAAGGAGAGTTTTACCCATTTTTATTAGTGACAATTAAGGAAAGTTTTACCCATTTTTATTAGTGATAATAAAGGGGAGTTTTACCCATTTTATTAGTGATAATAAAGGGAATTTTTACCCATTTTTATTAATGATAATAAAGGGGAGTTTTACCCTTTTTATTAGCGATAATAAAAGGAATTTTTGCCCATTTTTATTAGTGACAATTAAAGAAAGTTTTACCCATTTTTATTAGTGATAATAAAGGGAAGTTTTGCCCATTTTTAATAGTGATAATAAAGGGAAGTTTTACCCATTTTTATTAGTGATAATAAAGGAATGTTTTACCCATTTTATTAGTGAGACTGAGATCTTCTGATACGTTTTTTTGTTTTTTAATTATTTAATTTTTATGACCATTTTAAGTAATTTTATGATTATAATATATTTTCATCACTTCATATAATGAGATGGCGGTATTTAATGCCCAGATTTTTTTAATTATAAATTAAATATCCATTTTAATGATAAATTAGATTTTATATAACTTTTTATAGCTAAATAATAATATCGTATGACCTATGATAATAAGACAGTGATATGTAATGTCCACTTGTTATAATGAGATATTGAAGTATTAAAATGATGGATTTGCACTTACAGTCGGTGGTCACTTTATAAGTGTTGAGACATGGCCCTTATAATCCATGATAATTTTTTTTTTTATAAATGAACTTCCATTGATGTTTTAAAAAATCTCTCTCTCTCTCTCTCTCTCTCTCTCTCTCTCTCTCTCTCTCTCTCTCTCTCTCTCTCTCTCTCTCTCTCTCTCAGCAATTTTTAATAATTAAACTTTTAGTGATGTTTTGAAAAAGTATCTCGAAATTTAAATTTTTAATTTTTAACATGTGAGGAAATTCTCTCTCTCTCTCTCTCTCTCTCTCTCTCTCTCTCTCTCTCTCTCTCTCTCTCTCTCTCTCTCTCTCTCTCTCTCTCTCTCTCTCTCAACAAATTTCCTAATTAAACTTTTAGTGATGTTTTGAAAAGTATCTCGAAATTTAAATTTCGGATTTTTACATGCGACAATCCCCTTCTCTCTCTCTCTCTCTCTCTCTCTCTCTCTCTCTCTCTCTCTCTCTCTCTCTCTCTCTCTCTCTCTCTCTCTCTCTCTCAACGTAAAAAATAAAAGTTGCCAAAGGATATTGCATATTAAGTCTTACCTCGAAATTTAAATTTGAGATTTTTCACATGTGACACTCCCCCCCCCCCTCTCTCTCTCTCTCTCTCTCTCTCTCTCTCTCTCTCTCTCTCTCTCTCTCTCTCTCTCTCTCTCTCTCTCAAAGTGCAAGTAGACAAAGTATATCGCTCATTAAGTCTTAACACGTCGTAAAGACTTCATATATTCTGGTGCTCATGCCATGGTCAGAGATACTACCCTTGAACTATCTTTTATCGGAATTCAAGAAACCTTAATCTAACCTTGTTTATTTTCAGCCCTCCATACAATAACAAGTTTCTTCTTCTTCTTTTTCTTCTTCTTCTTCTTCTTCTTTTCCCACTTCTATGTGGGGTCGATGTTTCTGGTCAGCTTTCTCCATCTACCTCCGTCCCACACCTCATCACCGGTTAATCCCTTTGATCGAAGGTCATATTTTATACAGTCCACCCACCTTCTCTTTGGTCTCCCTCTCCTTCTCGTTCCATTTACCTCCATTTACATCACTCTCCTCCCAATATACTGTTCATCTCTACTCATGACATGACCGTACCACCTCAGTCTACTTTCTTGGATCTTATCTGAGAGTTTTCTAACTCCTGTGGTACCCCTAATTACTTCAAGTTTATTTTGTTTTAGTAAATCTGTACCACCCGTGTGTCACACTAGCGTACATAGTAACGACATTTCTCCTTTATATATATATATATATATATATATATATATATATATATATATATATACAGTATATATATAGATATATATATATATATATATATATATATATATATATCTATCTATCTATCTATCTATATATATATATGTATATATATATATATATATATACATATACATATATATATGTATATATATATATATATATATATATATATATATATATATATATATATATATATATTATCCTTTGTATCTTCGCTCTCTTCTCGCACTGACAGTGACTTTAATTAACCTGTCTGCCTACTTCATTGTTAACTGTTAACAGAACCGGTTGCCCGTTTGACAAGAAATACCATGTTAAATTATCTGTTAACAGTTAAAAATGAAGTAGGCTGTCAGGTTAATGCAAGTTGCTGTCAGTGCGAGGGGAGAGCGAAGATACAAAGGATAATATATACAAAAAGGAGAAATGTCGTTACTATGTACTTTCGTGTGACACACGGGTGGTACAAGTCCTGATGAATATATTTAACTTTCCAGTAAGGCCGATGTGGTAACGTCCGTGACTGTTAAATGCCAGAATGGGGTTCTAATCCCGCTCAAACTCGGTAGTTTCTTGGGTTGCTGGAACCTCAACATCCTTGCGAGCTAAGGATGGGGAGTTTGGGGGAGCCTATAGATATATCTGTTAAGTCATCAGGAGCCATTACCTGGCCCTCCTTGATCCTAGCTTGGATGGAGAGGGGGCTTGGGCGCTGATCATATGTATATATGGTCAGTCTCAAGGGCATTGTCCTACTCGATAGGGCAATGTCACTTTCCCTTGCCTCTGCCATTCATGAGCGACCTTTAAAAACCTCTTACTTTCAATCTTTTTTTATAATGTACTTTTCTTGAATAGCTACTGATATTGGTCACTGATATTCACGTACAGCTGGACGCAGGAATTCCTGGTACACCTCGCTCTGAGGAAGTGCACTCTGGCACACCCTTACTACCCTTCTCTCCCTAAACTATCGGCTTGGTGACTCGCCGCTCAGTAAGGGTATGGAAGGGTGCCAGTAATTCCTGCGTATAACAGTATCTCGTTGATATCAGAATTTATCAAATAAATATACTTTGAGAGAGAGAGAGAGAGAGAGAGAGAGAGAGAGAGAGAGAGAGAGAGAGAGAGAGAGAGAGAGAGTGTTAATGTCTCATGTGAAAAATCTAAAATCTAAATTTCTAGGTAAGACTTAATATGCAATATCATTTGGCAACTTTTACTTTTTTACGGTGAGAGAGAGAGAGAGAGAGAGAGAGAGAGAGAGAGAGAGAGAGAGAGAGAGAGAGAGAGAGAGAGAGAGAGAACCGATATGTAATCTTATCTTAAAAATGCATTCAGCATGACCATGACCACCCATCAAGCTGCAACAAACAACACATAAACGAACCACTTCACTTGGCCGCAGTGTTGCCAGGTTGGCCTTTTTCAGGCCAAAAAAACTCAAATTTGGCCTTTTTGAAATTGGTTGGCCTTAAGTAATATCATGGAAATAGTGGGCCTTAAATATTGTATTTTTGGCCTTTTAATGCTGCAGGTGATCAGAAGTTGGCCTTTTTTCGTTTAGAAAACCTGGCAACCCTGCAATTGGCCAGAGGACATTGGAGGCTGGCTGTTTAGTCTGGGACAGGCTTCCTGCAGGATACCATTTAATTTGCTGGTTCTGTGAGGATTTCATGACTTCGAACTTACGGCAGGTAGATACAGATCCAGGATCCTATATTCATTGGAAACTATTGCAAGTAAGTCGTTTTAAGGTATTTCAATCTTTCCTGGGCTAAGATTTCTTGCTAATTGTATTACTTCGGCTTTTGTTCTGTGATGATACGACAAATGGTAACTCAATCAGCGTAAGGAGAATACCATTGATGTTAGTTTCGTAATTCACCTACCTTTTATTATTATTATTATTATTATTATTATTATTATTATTATTATTATTACTACTTGTTAAGCCACAACTCTAGTTGGAAAAGCAAGATGCTATAAGCCCAGGGTCTACAACAGGGAAAATGGCCTAGTGAGGAAAGGAAATAAAGAAAACACTACAAGAGAAGTGCCATTACTGTTGGTTTGAGAGTAATTCATCTACCTTTTATTATTATTATTATTATTATTATTATTATTATTATTATTATTATTACTTGTTAAGCCACAACTCTAGTTGGAAAAGCAAGATGCTATAAGCCCAAGGTCTCCAACAGGGAAAATAGCCTAGTGAGGAAAGGAAAGAAAGAAAAAACTACAAGAGAAGTTTAAGAACAATGGCATTATTAAAACAAATCTTTCATACATAAACTTTAAAAACTTTAGAATAACAAGAAGAGAAGTAGATAGAATAGTGTGCCCGAGTGTACGCCCAAGCAAGAGAACACTACCCACAGATAGTAAGACTGAACTTTGGGGGAGGGTAGAAAGTTTAAGATTTTAGAGATATTTAAAAGCTTTAAGGCATAGTATGATTACTTAAATCTAAGATGGGAAAGGCATTTTTATAGAGGTGATGGTAAAACTTGCTAAGAATACTTCAGTAACGCATATTTGATTATTACTACTACTACTACTACTACTACTACTACTACTACTACTAGCTAAGCCACACCCTAGTTGGAACAGTAGGATTCTATATGCCCAAGAGCTCCAACAAATAGAAAATAGCCCAGTAAGGAGAGAAAATGAGGAATTATATATACTACAAGAGAAGCAATGAACAATTAAATTAAAACACTTTAAGAATAGTAACAATATTAGAATAGATCTTTCATAAGACTTATGTTAGCCTGTTCAACATAAAAACATTCGCTGCAAAGTTGAATTTTTGAAGTTAGCGGTAAAAAGTGAAAAATGGTAACATGGTAAAAGTTATTCCGTTATTATTATTATTATTATTATTATTATTATTATTATTATTGTTATTATTATTATTATTACCAGCCAAGCTATAACCCTAGTTGAAAAAGCAGGATGCTACAAGCCCAGGGGCTCCAACGGGGAAAAACAGCTCAGTGAGGAAAGGAAACAACGAAAAACAAAATATTTTAAGAACAGTAACAATATTAAAATAAATATCACTTTATAAACTATAAAAACTTTAACAAAACAAGAAGAAGAGAAATAAGATATAAGATAGAACAGTGTGCCCAAGTGTACCCTCAAGCAAGAGAGTTTCAAGTCTTAGATTATTCGACTCATTTCAAGAATATCGAAGGGTAAGCTTGTGATGGTTTATTCACTATCCCTGACCTTTGACATTTGATAAATTGCTTTGAGTAATCAAACAAGTCTACCACCAACATCATTCCGCAGTTGACTAGCGGGTGATGAAAACTGGCCAAGCCCCAAACATGGATAAAGAATGTATTAGGGCTTTGGCCTTCAGTGGACTCAAAAGGGCTGCATTTGCTGTTGTTGTTGTTGTTGATGATGATGATGTTGTTGTTATATATATATATATATATATATATATATATATATATGTATATATATAGATATTATATATACATATACATATATACACTGTGTATATATATATATATATATATATATATATGTATATATATATATATATATAAGCACAGGTATATATATATATATATATATACATATATATATATATATATATATATACATATATATATATATGTATAAACACACACACACACACACACACATATATATATATATATATATATATATATATATACCCCATATAAACTGTATCGCCATCCATCTACGCATTTATTCATCAATAAACCAAGTAAATAACCCAAAAGAGAATTGTCTGGTAATTCTCATATAAAGGAAGAGACTCATCTAAGAGGAGAGTTGTGTATGAAATGTCAAAACCTAACTTTGTTAGCCATGCACTTCAGGCAGTCTACCTTCAAAAACATGTTATTATTATTATTATTATTATTATTATTATTATAATTATTTGCTAAGCTGCAACCCTAGTTGGAAAAGCAGGATGCTATAAGCCCAGGGGCTCCAACAGGGAAAATATCCCAGTGAGGAAAGGAAACAAGGAAAAATAAAATAGTAACTACATTAAAATAGATATTTTCTATATAAATTATAAAAACTTTAACAAAACAAGAGGAAGAGAAATTAGATAGAATAGTGTGCCTGAGTATACCCTCAAGCAAGAGAACTCTAACCCAAAACAGTGGAAAACCATGGTATAGAGGCTATGGCACTACCCAAGACTAGAGAACAATGGTGTGATTTCGGAGTGTCCTTCTCCTAGAAGAGCTACTTACCATAGCTAAAGAGTCTCTTCTACCCTTACAAAGAGGAAAGTAGCCACTGACCGATTACAGTGCAGTAGTTAACCCCTTGAGAGAAGAAGAATTGTTTGGTAATGATATTGATATTGATGCTTCGTTGGGATTTATCAGTTAGTTCAACATGAAATAATTGTTATATATAAACAGTGAAGCAATTCGGGAGTTCATCGTGAAATGTTTTTCACCAAATTAGACAAACTGGGAATACGTCTGAGATAATGTTAATAAGAATTCGTTGATTTAAAGGAAGCCTTTGGAAGGGAAGGGGCAGAAGAGAGAAAAAATGACTGAAAATAAGTGTGAGGTTTGAATTGAATTATAGCATAAAACATACACAGGTTCTCGAAAAGATAAATTTGTGTGAAATAAGGACGAACGTCTCAAGTTAATTTCCGAGAAATCAAATTCTACATTAATGATATCCAATAGAAGAAAATTGAAAAGTTCTTTAGACTACTTCTTATCTGATATCCTCAATATTTCTGCAGATTCTAATCTCATTCTATTATGTATTCCGTCTTTTTTCTGTCACTGAAAAATATTTTCCATTTCTCTTTTTCTTTAGGTTTTTCGTTAGTTTTTGTTTTCATTTTATTCAAATATAGTTACTCAAAAGATCACACTTTTTGGGAAGGTTATTAATAACTGAAAAATCATCATATATGACTTTCAAGTAAACGAGTCCACAATTAGATAATGTCAAATAAATTAAACTTTGATTGATAGATTATGCTATTTACGTATCTTCTTTGTTTTATTACCTTTGCCAACGAAGTTGGAAGGAGGTTACGTTTTCGCCCCAGTTTGTTTGCTTGTAATGTGCGTGTGTTTGTTTGTGAACAGTTTCCTGGCCACTATTTTAATCGTAGAGTTATGAAACTTGCAGGGATTAATTTTTATATAAAAATCTGGAAGTTATTCAATTTTGAGAGGTCAAGGTCACGGTCAAGCAAAATGTCCAATTCACGTGATCAACCATAAGTTTGGACATCGTTATCACAGAGACCTCAAAACTTGGTTCATATATGAGTGTATAAAAGTCCACGCCAATTGATTGAAAGGTCAAAGGTCAAGGTCAAGCAAAATGATCCATTTACCTAATCTGCCATAAGTTTGGACATCGCTCTCACAGACTTCAAACTTGATTCATATTTAAGTGTATAAAAATCCATGACAATTAATACATGTTAAGATCAAAGGTCAAGGTCATGGCAAAGCAAAATGTCCAATTCACGTAATCAGCCATACATTTGGACATCGTTGTCACAGAGACTTCAAACTTAGTTCGTACTTTAGTATATGAAAATCCACGCCAATTGATACATGTTAAGGTCAAAGGTCAAGGTTATGGTCAAGCAAAATGTCCAATTCACATAATCAGCCATTAGTTTGGACATCGTTGTCACAGAGACTTCAAACTTGGTTCATGTTTGAGTATGTAAAAATCCACGGCAATTAATACATGTTAAGACCAAAGGTCAAAGGTCAAGGTCATGGCAAAGCAAAATGTCCAATTCTTGAAATCAGCCATACATTTGGATATCGTTGTCACAGAGACTTCAAACTTGGTTCATATTCGAGCATATGAAAATCCATGCCAATTAATACATGTTAAGGTCAAAGGTCAAGGTCAGGGTCGAGCAAAAGGTCGAGAAATAAGCTGCCGCGGCGAAGGCATGCGTTCTATTGAGTGCCCCCCCCCCCCACCCCCCAGTTCCCTAAAAAATGGCCTAACAGTAGCAGTAGTAGTCACAGGTTTATTTAGGATCTATACCAGCACGGACTCTTGCTTCTGAATCATGAATATCATTACTCAAAACTAAAGAATGAAAATTATAAGAGTAATTTTATGAATAAATCCCAGTAAGAGATTACATTCTTCACTGTTATCCTCAAACATTTCTGGCTTTTATTTTTCATCAGTTCCGTTTGATCTATTTGTTTTCATGTCGAACGTTTTTAAACAATTTTCCTATTATTTTTTGTAACATTTCCTAAAATTATTGATGGCTGAAAGTCATCTTGATTAATAATAATAATAATAATAATAATAATAATAATAATAATAATAATAATAATAATAATAATAATAATAATGATGTGATCATGATCATGATGATCATGATAATAATAATAGAAATGAAAATAATAATAATAATAACAATAATAATAACCGAAGATAGGAAATCACCTTTTTTATGAATAGATAGCAAAGTTGACTGATCGACTGGTTTGGAGTTTTCTGGCATCCTGACATCTAAGGTCATTGACGCATAGCAAAGTCGAAGGTTTTAATTCCCTCACTTCGTTTCTATACATCTATGACGTCAATCTAAGACACGTAGCAGCAGCAGCATAACTTCTATCTTCGCGCTGATATATAACAGGGCAATGTCACACCAGAGACTGTTTATTTTATGCGTGTTCTTCGAGAACTCCACAGAATAATTGAAGCTATAATCATATCACGTTACCTGCTAGGAGTTTTTTGTTAATACTTTTCCTCTAGCTTTGTCATGAGATCCAAAACCTTTCATTTTTATTTTGTAGGTTCAGGTTCAGGTTCTGGGGTGAGGCATAGCCTTTACAAAGGCACCTCTAGTAGGTTGGCCAAGGCGTCAGCCACCCGTTTAGATACTACCGCTAGAGAGTTATGGGGTCCTTTGACTGACCAGGCAGTACTACATTGGATCATTCTTTCTGCTTACGGTTCATTTTCCGTTTGCCTTCACATACACCGAATAGTCTGGCCTATTCTTTACATATTCTCCTCTGTCATCATACATCTGACAACACTGAGATTACTAAACATTTCTTCTTCTCTCAAGGGGTTAACTACTGCACTATATTTGCTCAGTGGCCACTTTCCTCTTGGTAAGGGTAGAAGAGACTCTTTAGCTATGGTAGGCAGCTCTTCTAGGAGAAGTGAACTCCAAAATCAAACCATTGTTCTCTAGTCTTGGGTAGTGCCATAACCTATGTACCATGGTCTTCCACTGTCTTGGGTTAGAGTTCTCTTGCTTGAGGGTACACTCGGGCACGCTATTCTATCTTATCTCTCTTCCTTTTGTTTTGTTAAAGTTTTTATAATTCATATGGGAAATATTCTTTTTAATGTGGTTACTGTTCTTAAAATATTTAATTTTTTCCCTTGTTTCCTTTCCTCACTGGGCTATTTTCCCTCTTGGAGCCCCTAGGCTTATAGCATCCGGCTTTTCCAACTAGGGTTGTAGCTTACAAGTAATAATAATAATAATAATAATAATAATAATAATTTGATAATTGGTTATTATTTCTCATATCGTTGATGTATTTCCTTATTTCCTTTCCTCACTGGGCTATTTTTCCCTGTTGGAGCCCTCAGGCTTATAGCATCTTGCTTTTCCAACTAGGGTAGTAGCTTAGCTAATAAAAATAATAATAATAATAATAATAATAATAATAATAATAATAATAATAATAATAGAGGATATTTCTGTCGCTTGATTTAGTTGAAGGTAAATAAACATTGAGTTGATCAATAAAGGTGTTTGGTTTCAGTTCAGGTTTCATCAGAATAGACGCTCACCAGAACGTCAGCCGGGGAAGCGACCCCCCCCCCCTCACTGTGGTGCCCAACTGCAGCAGTGGCCTCCCCTGTAAACAGCTTAAACTCACTGTCCCGGGCTGGGATCGATCTGCTACCATGCAAATGCTAGGCAAACACGTTACCACTGTACTAGCCAGGTGGCAAGTTGTTGCCTTCATAAAGATTGCTTAGCAGCATATATATATATATATATATATATATATATATATATATATATATGTATATATATATATATATATATATTCCTGAGTGTATTTTAGTCATTTCATTTTCTGACATACAAATTAAAGTAAATAGCTTTTCACCGCTAAAAGATGCTTGACAATTCCTTTTTCTTTTTTTCTCTTGCAGACATGAGCATGCAATTTGAACTGGTGTCTTACGTAAGACACCTCGGTCGACACTGGCGGTCCATTGCGTTGGTAACAACGCCTTTGATTTTCTCACCTGTAATTATCATAGGACAGACAGCCGTGAGTAATTGCTTAGATTTCAAATACATGTTTTATTTATTCATTTTTTTAAAAATTTGATGTAATCTTCGTGTGAAAAATACCTTTTATGTTACATTTTGATGAGATGTCGATTATAAGATTTCTTTCTTTGATATAGTTGTTGTAAACTGTAACAATTTGATGTAATCTTCGTGTGAAAATTACCTTTTTTGTTACATTTTGATGAAATGTCGATTATAAGATTACCTTCTTTGATATAGTTGATGTAAACTTTGTAACAATTCGATGTAATCTTAATGTGAAAATGACCTTTTTTTGTTACATTTTGATGAAATTTCGATTATAAGATTACCTTTTTTGTTATAGTTGATGTAAACTTTGTAACAATTCGATGTAATCTTCGTGTGAAAATTGCCTTTTTTGTTACATTTTGATGAAATGTCGATTATAAGATTGCTTTCTTTGATATAGTTGATGTAAACTTTGTAACAATTCGATGTAATCTTCGTGTGAAAATTACCTTTTTTTGTTACATTTTGATGAAATGTCGATTTAAGATTGCTTTCTTTGATGTAGTTGATGTAAACTTTGTAACAATTCGATGTAATCTTCATGTGAAAATTACCTTTTTTATTACATTTCGATGAAATATCGAAAATATGATTACCCTCTTTGTTATAATTGATGTAATAAAACATACGTCCTCTGCTATAATTCATTGCAGAATGGAGCAGTTTATAAAATTTCAAATGTTCATTTTGTATGGATTCCTGCAACATTACACAAATCACATTTTATGAGGAATTTGATTACTTTCAGGCATTACCAATCGTGCTTTAACATACATCTTTAGCCTTGGGTAGTGCCATAACCTCTGTACCATGGTCTTCCACTGTCTTGGGTTAGAGTTCTCTTGCTTGAGGGTACACTCGGGCACACTATTCTATCTAATTTCTCTTCCTCTTGTTCTGTTAAAGTTTTTATAGTTTATATAGGAAATATTTATTTTAATGTTGTCACTGTTCTTAGGATATTTTATTTTTCCTTGTTTCCTTTCCTCACTGGGCTATTTGCCCTGTTGTGGCCCCTTTGCTTATAGCATCCTGTTTTTCCAACTAGGGTTGTAGCTTAGCATTTAATAATAATAATGATAATAATAATAATAATAATAATGTTTTTAATTGAAATGATCAGCTTAGAACTATTTATCCCAACAGACATTAAGAAAATATCGCTTAAGGTATAAGAATTACATCTCAATTAAAGTTATTATTATTATTATTATTATTATTATTATTATTATTATTATTATTATTATTAGCTAAGCTACAACCCTGGTTGGAAAAGCAGAATACTATGTACCCAAGGGTTCCAACAGGGAAAATAGCCCAGTGTGAAAAGGAAACAAAGAAATAAATAAACTACAAGAGAAAAGTAATGAACAAATAAAATGAAATATTTTAAGGACAGTAACAACAATAAAATAACTCTTTGATGAATAAATTATAAACATAGACTTTGTCAACCTGTTCAACATAAAAACATTCGCTGCAAGTTTGAACTTTTAAAATCAACTACCTGATTAGGAAGATCAAGCCTCAACTTGGTCATACTTTGACTACTTCCAGTTTTCTAACCTTTTTGCAGGAATTCCGATGTGCCTATGTGATCCTCATAATGGCAACCTACTGGATAGCGGAGATCCTTCCCTTGGCAGTAACATCCCTGATCCCAGTGTTCGCCTTCCCTATCCTAGGAGTCCTTGGAACGAAGGTCGTGACCGTCGTATACCTGAAGGATACCAACCTCCTGTTCTTAGGCGGACTCATGATGGCTGTAGCGGTCGAGCACTGCAATCTCCACAAGAGGATTGCACTCTTTGTCTTGCTGCATGTCGGTAAGTAAGAACTTGCACTCTTTGTCTTGCTGCATGTGGGTAAGTAGGAACTTGCACTCTTTGTCTTGCTGCATTTGGGTAAGTAGGAACTTGCACTCTTTGTCTTGCTGCATGTGGGTAAGTAGGAACTTGCACTCTTTGTCTTGCTGCATGTGGGTAAGTAAGAACTTGCACTCTTTGTCTTGCTGCATGTGGGTAAGTAGGAACTTGCACTCTTTGTCTTGCTGCATGTGGGTAAGTAGGAACTTGCACTCTTTGTCTTGCTGCATGTGAGTAAGGAGGAACTTACACTTTTTGTCTTGCTGCATGTGGGTAAGTAGGAACTTGCACTCTTTGTCTTGCTGCATGTGGGTAAGTAGGAACTTGCACTCTTTGTCTTGCTGCATGTGGGTAAGTAGGAACTTGCGCTCTTTGTCTTGCTGCATGTGGGTGAATAGAAACTTGCACTTTTAGTCTTGCTGCATGTGGGTTTGTAGGAACTTGCACTTTTTGCCTTGCTGCATGTGGGTAAATAGGAACTTGCACTCTTTATCTTGCTGCATGTTGGTAAGTACGAACTTGCACTCTTTGTCTTGCTGCATGTGAGAAAATAGGAACTTGCACTTTTTGTCTTGCTGCATGTGGGCAAGTAGAAACCTGCACTCTTTGTCTTGCTGCATGTGGGTAAGTAGGAACTTGCACTCTTTATCTTGCTGCATGTGGATAAGTAGTAACTTGCACATTTTGTCTTGCTGCATGTGGGTAAGTAGGAACCTTGCACTCTTTGCCCTGCTGCATGTGGGTAAATAGGAACTTGCACTCTTTGTCTTACTGCATGCGGGAAAGTAGGAACTTTCGCTTTTTGTCTCACTGCATGTGGGTAAGTAGGAACTTGCACTTTTTTGTCTTGCTGCATATGGGTAAGTAGGAACCTTGCACTCTTTGCCTTGCTGCATGTGGGTAAGTAGGAACTTGCACTCTTTGTCTTACTGCATGTGGGTAAGTAGGAACTTGCACTCTTTGTCTTACTGCATGTGGGAAAGAAGGAACTTGTGCTTTTTGTCTCACTGCATGTGGGTAAGTAGGAACATGCACATTTTGTCTTGCTGCATGTGGGTAAGTAGGAACTTGCACTCTTTGCCTTGCTGCATGTGGGTAAGTAGGAACTTGCACTCTTTGTCTTACTGCATGTGGGAAAGAAGGAACTTGTGCTTTTTGTCTCACTGCATGTGGGTAAGTAGGAACATGCACATTTTGTCTTGCTGCATGTGGGTAAGTAGGAACTTTCACTCTTTGTCTTGCTGCATGTGGGTAAGTAGAACCTTGTACTTTTTGCCTTGTTGCATTTGGGTGAGTAGGAACTTGCACTCTTTGTCTTGCTGCATGTGGGTGAGTAGAAACTTGCACTCTTTGTCTTGCTGCATGTGGGAAAGTAGGAACTTGCACTCTTTGTCTTGCTGCATGTGGGTAAGTACGAACATGCACTCTTTGCCTTGGTGCATGTGGGTAAGTAGGAACTTGCACTCTTTGTCTTGCTGCATGTGGGTAAGTAGGAACTTGCACTTTTTGCCTTGCTGTATGTGGGTAAATAGGAACTTGCACTCTTTGTCTTGCTGCATGTGGGTAAGTACAAACTCGCACTCTTTGTCTTGCTGCATGTGGGAAAGTAGGAACTTGCACTCTTTGTCTTGCTGCATGTGGGTAATTTGGTACTAGCACTTTTTGTCTTGCAGCATGTAGGTAAGTAGGAACTTGCACTCTTTGTGTTGCTGCATGTGGGTAAGTAGGAACTTGCACTTTTTGCCTTGCTGTATGTGGGTAAATAGGAACTTGCACTCTTTGCTTTGCTGCTTGTGGGTAAGTAGGAACTTGCACTTTTTGTTTGGTTGCATGCGGGAAAGTAGGAACTTGCACTTTTTGTCTTGCTGCATGTGGGTAAGTACGAACATGCACTCTTTGCCTTGGTGCATGTGGGTAAGTAGGAACTTGCACTCTTTGTCTTGCTGCATGTGGGTAAGTAGGAACTTGCACTTTTTGCCTTGCTGTATGTGGGTAAATAGGAACTTGCACTCTTTGTCTTGCTGCATGTGGGTAAGTACAAACTCGCACTCTTTGTCTTGCTGCATGTGGGAAAGTAGGAACTTGCACTCTTTGTCTTGCTGCATGTGGGTAATTTGGTACTAGCACTTTTTGTCTTGCAGCATGTAGGTAAGTAGGAACTTGCACTCTTTGTGTTGCTGCATGTGGGTAAGTAGGAACTTGCACTTTTTGCCTTGCTGTATGTGGGTAAATAGGAACTTGCACTCTTTGCTTTGCTGCTTGTGGTTAAGTAGGAACTTGCACTTTTTGTTTAGTTGCATGCGGGAAAGTAGGAACTTGCACTTTTTGTCTTGCTGCATGTGGGTAAGTACGAACATGCACTCTTTGCCTTGGTGCATGTGGGTAAGTAGGAACTTGCACTCTTTGTCTTGCTGCATGTGGGTAAGTAGGAACTTGCACTTTTTGCCTTGCTGTATGTGGGTAAATAGGAACTTGCACTCTTTGTCTTGCTGCATGTGGGTAAGTACAAACTCGCACTCTTTGTCTTGCTGCATGTGGGAAAGTAGGAACTTGCACTCTTTGTCTTGCTGCATGTGGGTAATTTGGTACTAGCACTTTTTGTCTTGCAGCATGTAGGTAAGTAGGAACTTGCACTCTTTGTGTTGCTGCATGTGGGTAAGTAGGAACTTGCACTTTTTGCCTTGCTGTATGTGGGTAAATAGGAACTTGCACTCTTTGCTTTGCTGCTTGTGGTTAAGTAGGAACTTGCACTTTTTGTTTAGTTGCATGCGGGAAAGTAGGAACTTGCACTTTTTGTTTAGTTGCATGCGGGAAAGTAGGAACTTGCACTTTTTGTCTTGCTGCATGTGGGTAAGTAGAAACTTGAAAATTTTCTTCGTGTTAGTGGTGTCAAAAGGTCACTCTTGAATGGCAGAGGCAAGGGACAGGTCGTTACACAATGGCCTAGGGACAATCGCACAAATACACACACAACAACAACAAATGCAGGCATTTATAGTTCACTGCAGAACAAATGCCTCAGATATGTCCTTAGTCCAATCTGGGGTTTGGCCATTTCATCACCACACTGGCCACTGCGGATAGATGATTTTGGGAGATTTCGTCTGATCGCTCACAGCAAAGCAACCTAGTATGAGTTGCCCTGACTAATACAGCTTTGCTGATCATGGCGACACACACACACTCACACACACTCACACACACACACTTATATATATATATATATATATATATATATACATATATATATATATATATATATATATATATATATATGTGTATATATATATATATATATATATATATATATATATATATATATATATATATATATATATATATATATACAGTGACCAACTTTCCTCTCCACTCTTGCTAGAGCCATTGAGTACCAGTCAGCGGCTGCTGTGGAGTCAACAGGTAGCCCATTATTCCCCCCAAAATAACCCTCCCTTGCTCACAAGGACAGTTAGGTTATGACCACAAATGGAACGTATCAGCCCGTGAGTGGGACTCGAACTCCCAATTATGCACTGTGTGGCAGCGACTTTTCACATACTGCAGTCTCATTTATGTAGACTACATTCGAAATTTCTAGTTGTCTTTTATTTGGAATTTCCTATTTGCTGTCATTGAAAATTTTCTGTTTCCCTTCATTCAAAATTTGTGGGTTTCCTTCAATTCAAATTTCCCAATTTTTTCTCATTTCAAATGTCTTGTTTTTCATGTATAAAAGCCCATTTTCTTTTAGCCAAAGTTCCCTATTTTCTTTCTCTGATAATCTTGTTCTCTTGCATTAAAAAGTTTCCATTTTCTATTATTTAAAGCCCCAATTTCCATTTTATTTCCAATATTCTTGTCAATTTTCATTAAAAAAATCCCATTTTCTATTATTCAAAGTTTCCCTTTTTCTTTCATCCAGGCCAAAGTCCCAAGCGTCTCCTAGCTGGTTTTATGCTGATCACGACATTCCTGTCCATGTGGATATCCAACACAGCCACTGCAGCAATGATGGTGCCAATCGTGGATGCCGTTGTCAAGGATATAGAAGAGGTCAGTCGTTCACAGTATTCTATTCTTATTAAAAAGAATGAAAACAATACGGTAGATCACATATTGGAATGAAAAAAGCTCGGTAGATGACATTTTGGAATGAAAATAACTCGGTAGACCACATATTGGAATGAAAAAGCTCGGTAGATCACATATTGGAATCAAAACAACTCGACAGATCACATATTGGAATGAAAACAACTCGGTAGATCACATATTGGAATGAAAACCGCTTGGTAGATCACATATTGGAATGAAAACAACTCGGTAGATCACATATTGGAATGAAAACCGCTTGGTAGATCACATATTGGAATGAAAACAACTCGGTAGATCACATATTGGAATGAAAACCGCTTGGTAGATCACATATTGGAATGAAAACAACACGGTAGGTCACATATTGGAATGTAAACAACTTTTTGTCCCGCTGTGGCTCGCTTCGCTCGCAAAGAACATAAAACATCACTATTCCTATGTACTGGCAAGCGGTACCTATAGAGCTGCGCTCGCCCACCACGTTGGTCTTTATTTCGGAGATATTTTTTAAAACTTGTAATGGTTTTTGCTCTGAAAGATCAACTCGTAGAGCACATGCCATAAATAGCAGATCGCTGTCATAGATTGGTAGATCGCTGACTTATGGTAGATAGCATATTGGAAGAGCACCGAATATTCTCCGAATAATTTTCAGTATCAAAACGAAATAAAAGGGATAAAGATATTATAGTTTACTAAGCAGAATTGATTTAGTGGTTCGTCTTTATTGAATACAAAGGTGAACAGAACGTGATATACTTTTCAGTTAATTGAATATTTTACATAATTGAATTTTTTCCACAATTCAAACAAGTAGGTTTGTTTCTACTACATCAAACTATGATGATTTGTTGGCTTACAGGAAAACATATGAAAATAGATATAAAGGAATAAGAATATAAGTATGAATCTTTCAAATCTGTTTTTCAAGTTTTAAATGGGAGTTACTATAGTAGTGTATTAGTAGTGTATTAGAAAATTGAAAGCAGCTCTAATCAATTCCATGAGAATTACAATGGCCTTATTTCAAATTGGGACAAACGGGTCTAGATTAAAGTCAGCTGAGAGAGTTCTAGACAGATGGTGCATCACAGAGCGAAGCCGATAAAGCGGATATCGTGTCTTACCAGAGTTTCATCTATGTCATTTCACATCAGAGCAGGTTCACTTTAATAGTCTCGTCTACATGAAACAAAGACCGATTTTTTTTTTTCAACTTACGAAGATCTTTTTTATTTTGGGACCTCGACTGCCTATGTTTCTCGGTATGCCTTTTAAAGGTTTAAAGTCTGCTCATGAATGACAGAGGCAAGGGACCTATGTTTCTCGATATACCTTTTAAAGGTTTAATGGCTACTCATGAATGGCAGAGGCAAAGGACAGTGACACTACCCTAGCTAGCAGGACAATGCCGTAGAGACTGACCATATATATATATATATATATATATATATATATATATATATATATATATATATATATACATATATATATATATTATATATATATATATATATATATATATATATATATATATGTATATATATATGTACATATATATAAATATGATCATCGCCCAAGCCCCCTCTCCACCCAAGCTAGGACCAAGGAGGTCCAGGCAATGGCTGCTGATGACTCAGCAGGTCGACCTGTAGGCTCCCCCCAAAGCCCCCATCCTTAGCTCACAAGGATGGTGACTTTGCAGAACCCACAAAAAACTATCGAGTTTGAGCGGGACTCGTCCACATTTAGACTTCATCAACACACTTCACATTTTTTTTCAGGCAGAAGTGTTGAAGAGACGTCGCGTGGAAGCGGTGACAGCCGAAGAGGAAGAGTTACAAGAAGAAACACATTTAATGGAACCCGAGGAAAGTCGATATACCTTAATGGAGGAAAATGTCGAGTCCTTCACACGCGAGGAACCTGTTGAGTATGTTTCTTGGGTTCTTTGACAACACCTGAAATTTAGCTTCATTGTGTGCGTTATCTTTACGCCATGTAAATCTGGCGTATTTCATTATCTCGGATTTAGGTCATTTTAATTTTTTTTTCTAATTTTTTTTTTAAATTTAAAATTTTTAAATTTTTTTTTAAATTTTAAAATTTTTTAAATGATTTAAATCCACGATTTAAATAATTTTAATTTTTTTTTTACTAGACAGACACTAGAAGGACACTCCAAAATCAAACCATTGTTCTCTAACCTTGGGTAGTGTCATAGCCTCTGTACCATGGTCTTCCACTGTCCTGGGTTAGAATTCTCTTGCTTGAGTGTACACTCAGGCACACTGTTCTATCTTATATCTTATTTCTCTTTCTCTTGTTTTGTTAAAATTTTTATAGTTTATAAAGTGATATCTATTTTAATATTGTTGCTCTTTTTAAAATATTCTATTTTTCCTTGTTCCCTCTCCTCACTGAGCTCTTTTCCCTGTTGGAGCCCCTGGCCTTATAGCATCCTGTTTTTCCAACTAGGGTTGTGGCTTAGCAAGTAATAATAATAATAATAATAATAATAATAATAATAATAATAATAATAATAATAATGATAATAATAATAGTAATTGACTCATATAGCTGGCCAGATGAGTATGCTATTCGATCTTGTTTCTTTTTTTCTTCAAGTTTTTGTAGTTTGTATATGAAAGATCCAAATTAATGTTGTTACTGTGTTTAAAATGTTTTATTTTAATTGTTAATTACCTTTCTTATAGTTTATTTACTTCCTTGTTCCCTTTTCTCGCTTGGCTATTTTTTCCCTGTTGGAGCCCCAGCCCTATAGCATCCTGCTTTTCCAACTAGGGCTGTAGCTTAGCTACTACCACCACCACCACCACCACCACCTTCACTACTACTACTACTACTACTACTACTACTACTACTACTACTACTACTACTACTACTACTACTACTAATAATAATAATAATAATAATAATAATAAATATCAATTGATAAATTATAGTTCTCATTGATGATTGGACAACTCAGAAACAAGGAAAAATCTTTCACTGATAGGTTTCCAATATTGACAATCGCTCGTGAACTTGACGATTACGATTGGTTCAAAAAACGGGATAATATTACTTCATTGTCACTTTCTTTTTTTTATTCGAAGATTATCACAATCTAACGATAGATTTGGTCTGTTATTGATTTTCAGTTATCAATAATTAATCTTAGAAATTTCATTTGTGTTTATTAGATTTTATTTATATAGAATTAACTTGACATTAGAATTGAGGTTAGAATAATACCCAGATGAATCTTACGTGTGATTATAGATTTATAATATGAGTATATAAGCTACCAAGCAATATTGATTTAAACTATTATAGACAGGGTTGAGGAGGGATGGTGAGGAATGAGTGAGGAGGGCGTGGGAGGAACCTGTTAGGGGTAGAAGATTCAGAAGAAGGCAGAGAATGAGATGGCGAGGTAAGATGAAGGATGATATGGAGAGAAGAGGTTTAGTGAAAAAGGATGGTGCATCAGGCAACCGACCCCTTAATGTAGGGATAAAGGTAGATAGGAAGATAATGTGAAGGATGATATGGAGGGACGAGGTTTAGTGAAAAAGGAGGCCTTTGATAGAAGGCATTGGAGAGGGCGCATCAGGCAACCGACCCCTTAATGTAGGGATAAAGGTAGATAGGGAGATAATGTGAAGGATGATATAGAGAGAAGATGTTTAGTGGAACAGGATGCCTTTGATAGAAGGCATTGGAGAGGGGGCATCAGGCAACCGACCCCTTAATGTAGGGATAAAGGTAGATAGGGAGATAATGTGAAGGATGATATGGAGAGAAGATGTTAATGGAACAAGATGCCTTTGATAGAAGGCATTGGAGAGGTCACATCAGGCAACCGACCCTTTAATGTAGGAATAAAGGTAGATAGGGAGATAATGTGAAGGATGACATGGAGAGAAGATGTTTAGTGGAACAGGATGCCTTTGATAGAATGCACTGGAGAGGTCACATCAGGCAACCGACCCCTTAATGTAGGAACAAAGATTGGAAAGAAGAAGAAGAATTGACACATTCATAATTCCATCAACATTTTACTTTTCTCCAGGAGATCGAGTCACTTACGAAAAGTTCTGTACCGGACAAAGGATTCCTCTCAGGCCATGAAGAAGATGCTCTTCCTGGGAGTAGCCTTTGCGGCAAACATAGGAGGAACTGGGTCTCCTTTGGGTTGTGGACCCAACATAGTGGTCTTCAGCATTCTTCAAAGGTATGCCTTAATGATAGGTTTATTAGGTTTTATATATATATATATATATATATATATATATATATATATATATATATATATATTTGTGTGTGTGTGTGTTTTTGTGTATAGTATAAACATATATATATATATATATATATATATATATATATATATATATATATATATATATATGATAAATGTAGCAATATAATATGATGAGTTTTCAGATTTGGTGTTGTTCCCTCATCATCTATCTATCTATCTATCTATATACATGTATATACACATGTGTGTATTTGTGTATGCATATTATTATTACTACTACTAGTAGTAGTAATAGTAGTAGTAGTAGTAGTAGTAGGTAGCAGCTAAATTACAACCCTATGTATGTATGTGAGTGTGACGCATGACATCACAATCCTAAAACCCACCAGTGCCCACAATATATTGAAAACTGCCTACTGCCAAATCTCACATGACGTTTTATAGCCACCACCATCTTTATTCCGCAGCACTTTCGGCGAAGGAACCGGCCTCAACTTCGCGTCCTGGATGATATTCAATATTCCCGGAATGATCGCTTGCATGACCCTTGGCTGGTGCTGGTTGCTGGTGCTTTGCAAAGTGTGCAGGTAAGGAGTTTGTTTAAGGCAGTGGTTCCCAACCTGGGGGAAATTTGAAGCTTCCAGGGGGGAAATAATTACACTACCTACTAACTAAAACAAGCGAAAAATGTCCATATAGTACGTGCGGTAATTTGTTGTTAGCCATTCAATTGTGATATGATCATATCATTTCTCACTGACATGATATTTAAGGGGAGAATTGGAATATCATACCCATTTCTGAGGCAGGCGAGTGGGCATGAGGGCTGGGCGGGGCATACAGGGGGAAATCTGGATGGTTGAACTGGGTGCAGGGGGGGAAATGACAGAAAAAAGGTTGGGAACCACTGGTTCAAGGTTTAAAGGCAGCTCATGATTGGCTGAGGTGAGGGACGCTGACATTGCCCTTTCGAGCAGGACAATGCCATAGAGACTGACCGTATATACATATAATCAGCGCCCAAGCTAGGACCAAGGAAGGCCAGGCAGTGGATGCTGATGACTCAGTAGATAGACCTATAGGCTCCCCCAAACCCCCCCCCCCCCTCATCTTTAGCTCATAAGGATGGTGAGGATCAAGCGACCAAAGAAACTAACAAGTTTAAGAGGGACTCGAACCCCAGTCTGGCGTTCACCAGTCAGAGACGTTATCACATCGGCCACCACAACCCTTGTCTTTATAGTTAAAAGAACATTTTATTCAAAAGTCAAATGTTAGTATGATGATTGTGTTTTTAATGGAATAATATGAGTTATTTATTCTGTTGGAGATGGGTCATTATCTTTTGTGGGGTGGGATATATTCAATGAACATTATTGGCATGTAAGCCAAATTGGCCTACCTGATAGCCAATACAAATTTACAGCTACACTTTCAGATTTTAAGTAATATTTTACTTTATATTTTCTCGTTATATAGTTTAAGATCAGCACAAAACTGATTCGATCCCCCTGTGTACGTAAAGTGAAGATCTATCCTGTTAATAATGAGTAAATACAAATATATTTATAGATTCTGAGCTTCTACGCTGCTTATGAGCAACTTTATAAACAGTATTTTTTTTTTTTTTTTTTTTTTTTTTTTTTTTTTTTTTTTTTTTACAAGTGACATTTGGCAGACACCAAGCGCTGATAATTGCATTTATGTTGAACAGACTGCCATAAGTCTTTTTATAGTTTATATATGAAATATCTGTTTTAATGTTGTTATTTTTTTTAATATTTCATTTTAATTGTTCATTACTTCTTATATCGTTTATTTATTTCCTTATTTCCATTCTTCACTGGGCTATTTTTCCCTGTTGGAGCCCTTGGGCTTATAGCATCTTACTTTTCCAACTAGGGTTGTAGCGCGGCTAGTAATGATGATAATAATGATAAAAAGAAGAAAGCATAAATCACATTCCCCCATTATCATTATAAATCATTCTGGTTCCACATTTGAATAAGGATCCATTTTAGAATTTTAAAATCTCTTTGCCCTATGGCCCAATCATCCTATAAATTCAACAAGGTATCATCAACTTCTTTTATATACTTTGAAAACGGGCAACAAATTAACATAGATATTTCCAGCACTCTGCATGTTGTTAAAAAAAAGTTAGTTACCTGCTGTTCGTAGAATGAAATATAAGTGACAGATCTTTAGGATAGGTCTAACTAGACCGTTGGTCTAACTACTGTATAATAGTCGCAATGGCAGATAATTTCCCTCTATAAGTGCCCTAATTGCTTTGATTATGAAAACATTGGGCATTCGCTTGACTTAGATTACACAAAACTCATTGCAGACCACTTTCCTTTATATAAAGCTTTAGATTTTAGGTCTAACTAGACCGTGAGTCTAACTATAATAGTCGCAATGGCAGATAATTTCCCTCTTTAAGTGCCCTGCCTAAATGCTTTGATTATGAAAACATTGGGCATTCGCTCGAGTTAGAATACACAAAACTCATTGCAGACCACTTTCCTTTATATAAAGCTTTAGTTTGCAATAGCTCAGAGCATCCTGGCGTTTTCCATCAGCTGCACCGGAAATACCATAGGTGATTCTCAGACGAGAAAATTGATTTATTTCACTTCTCGCCCTCTGTACTCAACTTTAAGGCTATCTTTACCAGAATTCTCCTCTCTCTCTCTCTCTCTCTCTCTCTCTCTCTCTCTCTCTCTCTCTCTCTCTGCGTGTGTATGGTGGGCGGTGTCAGTCTGTCTAGACTGCCAGGGTAGTGTACATTATTTACCCCATGTACCAAAACACACGCTCTCTCTCTCTCTCTCTCTCTCTCTCTCTCTCTCTCTCTCTCTCTCTCTCTCTCTCTCTCTCTGCGTGTGTATGGTGGGCGGTGTCAGTCTGTCTAGACTTGCCAGGGTAGTGTACATTATTTACCCCAATGTACCAAAACACACGTACACACACACACTCTCTCTCTCTCTCTCTCTCTCTCTCTCTCTCTCTCTCTCTCTCTCTCTCCTTTGAAATATCTACCATAATCTACCAACTTTAATCCTCTTCTTCAGTTTCCGCAGGAAGAAGCGAGAGATAATAGCAGACGACGAACACCAACAACAGTCGATCAGAAAATTCCTGCTGACTCAGTACGAAGCTCTTGGACCCATTTCCCAACATGAAGTGGTGGTCTCCGTCTCTTTCACGATTTTGGTGTTCCTCTGGGTGTTCCGAAATCCTGGATTTATCAACGGCTGGGCACACTACTTCGGCAAGAGGTACGAAAATAAGCTGTGGGTTTTCTCTTGTAATATCTTGAATGTATATGAAAGGCGGGAAGGCAACAGGGTTGTGTAAGTTTAAAGTCTTAAAGGTCGCTCATGAATGGCATAGGCAAGGAACAGTGGCATTGTCTTATCTAGCAGGACAATGCCCTAGAGACTGACTATACATACATACATATACCAAGGCACTTTCCCCAATTTTGGGGGGTAGCCGACATCAACAAATGAAACAAAACAAAAAAGGGGACCTCTACTCTCTACGTTCCTCCAGCCTAACAAGGGACTCAACCGAGTTCAGCTGGTACTGCTAGGGTGCCACAGCCTACCCTCCCACATTATCCACCACAGATGAAGCTTCATAATGCTGAGTCCCCTACTGCTGCTACCTCCGCGGTCATCTAAGGCATCGGAGGCAGCAGCAGGGCCTACCGGAACTGAGTCACAATTGCTCGCCATTCATTCCTATTTCTAGCACGCTCTCTTGCCTCTCTCACATCTATCCTCCTATATTATATACATATGATAAGAGCCCAAGCCCCCTCTCCACCCAAGCTAGGATCAAGGAGGGTTAGGCAACGGATGCTGATGACTCACCAGATAGACCTATAGGATCCCTCCAAATGCTCCATCCTTAGCTCACAAGGATGGTGAAATTGTAGCGACCAAAATAACTAACGAGTTTGAGCGGGACTGGAACCCCAGTCTGGCGTTTACCAGTCAGGGACGCTAATACATCGGTCACGTCTTTCTTTGTTTAGGCATTTCATTCTTCTCTGATCTATCTATTTTACTATTGATAAAAATATCTGCTTTTAGAACACTTTGCATCAGAATACCTCATAATTCGTCACATTATTGAGGATTATGAATTCCGTAGAAATTATTTATAATTGCTTATGCATAATATTATAACCATTCTACTAGAAATATAAATAAACACATAATTTAAAAAAAACTATCCAAAACTTTGCTAGAAATATTATTGCATAATATGTAATATAAAATGACTAATAGGCCTACAATTCAAAATCAAATCCTCTATTGACAAAAAGCCATTTGATATTGATAACATAAAATATAATCCGAGAAAACCTGCTTCCTCATCTGATCAATCAAATAAAAGAGTTTAGATTAATTCATCATCATCATCTCCTCCTACACCTATTGACGAAAAGGGCCTCGGTTAGATTTCACCAGTCGTCTCTATCTTGAGCTCTTAATTCAATACTTCTCCCTTTCATCCATTAGATTAATTACATGGCAATAATACCAAATTTAGTTGTTAGAAACATATAAATCAAAGCAACATTGGGCCTACTTTGAGAAATATCAAAGCAACATTAGGCCTACTTTGAGAAATATCAAAGCAACATTAGGCCTACTTTGGGAAATATCAAAACAACATTAGGCCTACTTTGAGAAATATCAAAGCAACATTAGGCCTACTTTGAGAAATATCAAAGCAACATTAGGCCTACTTTGAGAAATATCAAAGCAACATTAGGTCTACTTTGAGAAATGCAGATTGTTAAAGAATCCGAAGCACTCAAGAAACAAGTACTGAAAGCATTTAGCGATGCCAAGTAAAAGGATTTAATTGTGTGTGATTGGTTTAGGCTTGTGGTCACTCCGAAACCGAATGATAAATCGATGGTTAGATACTTTGTTTTATTGTTTTATTTAATTTAATCTCTCTCTCTCTCTCTCTCTCTCTCTCTCTCTCTCTCTCTCTCTCTCTCTCTCTCTCTCTCTCTACATCTTCATCTTCATCTTCATCCCTCAAGCATTTGCAATTATAAATGTCTGCGGACTTTCTACCCCCATTTTGATAATATCCATATTATAATAAAGAGCAAGGGTCTGATGATATATATATATATATATATATATATATATATACACAGTATATATATATATATATATATATATATATATGTATATATATATATGAATTTATATATATACATATATATACATGGGTGTATATATATATATATATATATATATATATATATATATATATATATATATATATATATATATAGTATATATATAATCTTATTTCAGGTACATCCACAATGCCAGCCCAGCATTGTTTATGGTATTCATGCTGTTCTGCATTCCAAGACGTTTCAAGGAAGGTAAGATGAATATGAAAGTTTACAAGATGATATAAACTAATACACAGTACATTATGTGAGTAAAACCTACCCCGCCATACGCCGTTAATCTTGGCAAGTAAGTTACCTACGTAGGTCGGATTTTCAACCTGTAAATAGACTTATGTGTTTCCTATACACGTACTGTACATAAAATCTATTTACAGCCTGCTATAATTTTATAGAAACCAGGTACTTACATGATTATATTTCATGTAAAATACAGTACTGTACAGTATAGCATTCATCATTATTGTAATATGTAGAAGCTAACGCAAGAAAATGTAAAGTGACGTTACGTGGATTTTAATTTTTCATTTGATATTTAAGGATGAGCAAAGTAAAGTCGGAACTAGTGTATGCCGAACCGACTTAAAGAGGGGTATCACTGTATATATATAAATATATATATATATATATATATATATATATATATATATATATATATATACAGTATATATATATATATATATACAGTATATATATATATATATATATATATATACATACATATATATATATATATATATATATATATATATATATATATATATATATATATATATATATAGTCGGAACTAGTGTATGCCGAACAGACTTAAAGAGGGGTATCACTGTATATATATATATATATATATATATATATATATATATATATATATATATATATGCTACATTGATGCTAAAAACTAATTAATCTCTCGAAACATTGGACCTCTAGAAACTGACGAAGACCCGCCAAAACTAAAGACGCCCGAAGGCTGCCTCACTTGGGAAGTGATCCACGAGAAAACGCCCTGGGACATCATTCTCCTCTTGGGTGGGGGACTGGCCTTGGCAGAAGGTGCTAGAGTGTCAGGTTTATCGAGATGGATGGGTTACTGGCTACAATCCCTCGCATTCCTGCCAATGGGACTCATTGTCTTCATCGTATGCATATTCATGGCAACGCTTACAGAGGTGGCTTCCAATACGGCGACAGCGGCCATGTTTCTTCCCGTCGTAAAAGATATGGTTGGTTGTAAGAATCCTTTTCAATTGTATGGATAATATTGGATATCATAATTCAAAATAAAGGTTTACTGTTTGTTTTTCCTTTTTCAAACAGATATGAGTAGTATTAGGGCAATACCTGTTTAAAAGTCGCTCATGAATGGCAGAGGCAAGGGACAGTGACATTGCCCTATCAATCAGGACAATGCCCTAGAGACTGTCCATATATTAAATGATCAGCGCCCAAGCCTCCTCTCCACTCAAGCTAGGACCAGGGAGGGCCAGGCAGTGGCTGCTGATGACTCAGCAGATAGACCTATAGGCTCCCCCAAACCCCAACCTTAGCTCACAAGGATGATAAGGTTGCAGACACTAATGGCACTAACGAGTCTGAGCGGGACTCGAACCCCCGACTGGCAAACACCAGGCAGAGACATTACCAATCAGGCCACAGCAACCTCTATCATACACATTGCCCTCGTATTATCCCCATCATTCTAGTTTATTCTGAACCTACCCTTCCAGCACTTAACATCACTAACTTCTTCCCATTTTTTACCTTTCCAGGCACTGGCTCTTAGTGTTAATCCAATATACCTGATGCTTCCAGCAGCTGTCTGTTGTGCCTACGCCTTTATGTTACCCGTGGCCACTCCTGGTAATGCCATTGTTCTGAAAAGATCAGGACTCAAGCCGACTGAGATGGTGAGTATCGTGTTCACTGGACTTTCTAACTTTAGTTATGTAAATTTTTCTTTTATGGTTCACTTTTGATGAAAGTCTTATTTAGTTCATTATTCAATCATAATTCATTTAACATTACAGTAATTGATTAAAATGGTTATATAGATATGTATGTAGTATGTTAAAGGATCGGTTACTTGATACACCCTCTCCAATGCCTTCTAGCAAAGGCATCCTCTTCCATCAAACCTCTTCTCTCCATATCATCCTTCACCTTTTCTCCCCATCTAATTTCCTACCTTCATCTCAATCTTTCCCCCTGAACAGGTTCCTCACAAGCCCTCCTTACTCCCTCCCCATCATCCATCCTCAACACATGCCCACACCATCTCAGTCGTGACATACTTATCAGCTCTGTTATCTTTACTATGCCTGCCATTCTTATTTTATAATTTTCCCATCTTTCAAGCAGTGATATTCCCATAATTTACCTTAGCATTCTCATCTCAGTTTTCTCAAGCTTTGCTTCCGCTTTTTTGTCTAAGAACCCACGTTTCTGATCTATCCATTAACACCAGTCTTATTACTATGCTATAGATATGGACTTTTAGCTTGGTTGGCGTTTTCTCATCACATACCACTCCTGCTTCCTCCCTCCACCTCCCTCAGGCTGTTTTTATCCTTTTCTCAACTTCAGCCTCACATCCTCTCTCCTGACTTATTGTAGATCCCAAATTTATGAATTGTTCCACCTGTTTTATAACCGAGTCTCTACTTTCATGCATGCCTATCCTGTCCCTACCTTCCTTAAGGTACCCTGACACTTGCACGACTTTTTGCCACGAATTTGTCGTGGCAAGTCGTGACATTTTGTGGCACGAACTGGAAGATAAAAAAAAAAAACAAGATTACCTCAGAATCACAGCTGACCTGTCCCCATTGACACGAACTGGCACGACGAGTTAACGCATAGTTTGCGCAGAGTTTGCGCACTTCCCACATCGTCCCAAAACATTTCCAAATTCTCGTCACGACATGCCACAATGTCACGACGGGTTTACGAACACTTCACGCCAGTTCACGATGAATTCACGCCAGTTCACGACGAGTTTGCGCCAGTTCACGATGAGTTCACTCCAGTTCACGACTGGAGTCGTGTCAGTGTGTGCCCCAAATTCGTGCAAGTGTCAGCCTGGCTTTACTCCTCACCATAGCTTCCGTTTTATCCACATTTACTCTCAACCCACTCCTCTCCTAAGTCTCCTGCCACTCTACTATCCTTCTCTGTAAGTCTCCCTCATTCCAAGTGGTAATTAGCAAATCCTTTTCATATACCAACTCCCACAACTCTTCATTCCTGATATCTTCACTTAACACATCCATGACCACCACAAATAAAAGTGGTCTTAATGCTGACACCTGCTGTAATCCAACACAAACTTCAAAGGTTTTTGTTTCCTTAGCAGATGCTATTGCTTTTGTCCTTGTTATTTGAATGTTTTGTACATCATCTCTATCACTTTAACCAACTTCTCTTTTACTTTCCACTTCCTCAAACACCATAACATCACTTCTCTTGGTATTTTGTATACAGTATATAATATATACTGTAAATGCACATACAGTAATCATATACTTGTCCGTATGTGGTTTTTATAAAAAAAAAAATGTTGAAAACTTATATTACTTCAAAAGAAATCCATACAAAAAAAGAAAAAATATTTCCGAACCAAACACTTTGTCATTTCTTTCCCAATAAAATATGTTCTTTAACATAATACCTATTCTATTAAAAATTTCCATTTGGGATTGTTATAATATAATTCAATGTTAAGACACCCATCGAACAAGTCAATGAAGACAATTCATCCTCATAAAAAAGTCCCTCAGATAGGGATCGTTTTAGAAGAAAGAGTCCGTGCTGGGATTAGAACTTTCTCCAAGTGAGTAGCAAAGAGTTGATACATTTAACACCACAGTAAACGTGCAGTTTGGTCTGCCCCGTGAATCATCTTCATACATTTCACTTTCATTATACTTGCCCCACCCTTTCTTCCATTCTGACCCCCCCCCCCCCCCACAGCCTCAGAGACCCCCCCCCCCATCTCCATCCCCTGGTAGATTACAGTAACATATCCTAACCCCATTGATGAATATCTCAATTTATTAACTAGTGAGGCATCAGTAGAGCGCAGACCTCCGCTGCGGCAGTTTATTTCTCGATCTTTTACTTGACCTTGACCTTGACCTTAACATGTATTAATTGGTGTGGATTTCCATACACTCAAATATGAAGCAAGTTTGAAGTCTCTGTGATAATGATGTCCAAACTTATGGCTGATTACGTGAATTGGACATTTTGCTTGACTGTGACCTTTACATTGGACCTTGACCTTTGACCTCGACCCTCCAAAATTTAATCATTTCCAGCTTTTTTCGTAACAGTTAATTCCTACAAGTTTCATTACTCTACTATTAAAATTGTGGTCAAGAAGCTGTTCACAAACAAACACACACACAAAACCTCCTTCCAACTTCGTTGGCGGAGGTAATAGATTTATTATATACTTTTTTTTCTTTGCATTGCAGATCTCGGCTGGATTCGTGATGAACATCTTATGCATCATAACCATCAATATTATGATCAACACGCTCGGATTGGCCTTGTTTGATTTCAACACCTTCCCTGATTGGGCCAAAAACGTCACTTCGTTTGCACCCTGATGTCACAAATTTTGTTTCTGCTTTCAGCTCAAGAAGCTCGTTTGTGCTCTAAGGTCATGAGTCGTGCTTGGCCACTGATGTCACGAATTTCATTTGGTTCTTGATGTCACGAATTACATCTGGTCCTTGATGTCACGAATTTTGTTCGGTCACCGATGCCATGAAATAAGTTTGGTCCGTAGTATCACGAGTTTCGTTTTGTTTATGATGTCAGGAATTATGTTTGGTTCTTGATTTCATAGGTCCCGTTTGGTCCCTTATATCACTAATTACTTTTGGTACCTGATGTCATAAATTACGTTTTGGTCGTTGATATCCCAAATTACTTTTGGTCCCTGATATCCCAAATTACTATTAGTCCTTGGTGTCATAAATTACATTTTGCTCCTTGATATCCCAAATTACTTTTGTCCTTGATATCCCAAATAATTTTTGGTCCCTGACATCTCATATTACTTGTGGTCCTTGGTGTCTTGAATTACATTTTGGTCGTTGATATCCCAAATTACGTTTGGTCCCTGATATCTCAAATTACTTTATGTCGTTGGTGTCATAAATTACTCTTTGTTCCTTGGTATCCCAAATTACTTTTGGTCCTTGATATACCAAATTAATTTTGGTCCCTGATGTCATAAATTACGTTTTGGTCCTTGATATCCCAAATTACTTTTGGTCCCTGGTGTCATAAATTACGTTTTAGTCCTTGATATCACAAATTACTTTTGGCCCCTGATGTCATGAATTATGTTTTTTTATCCTTAATATCACAACTTACTTTTGGTCCCTGATGTCATAAATTACGTTTTTGGTCCTTGATATCACAACTTACTTTTGGTCCCTGATGTCATAAATTACGTTTTGGTCCATAATATCACGAATTTTCTTTGATCCTAATGTCACGAATTTTGTTTATTCCTTGATGTCACGAATTTGCTTTGGTCCTTGACGTCACGAATTTGCTTTGGTCCTTGGTGTCACGAATTTGCTTTGGGCCTTGATGTCACGGATTTTCTTAGGGCCTTGGTGTCACGAATTTGCTTTGGGCCTTGGTGTTAGGAATTTGCTTTGGTTCTTGATGTCACGAATTATGTCTGTTCCTTGGTGTCAAAAATTTGCTTTGGGTCCTTGATGCCACGAATTTGCTTTGGTCCTTGGTGTCACGAATTTGCTTTGGTCCTTGATGTCACGAATTTGCTTTGGTCCTTGATGTCACGAATTTGCTTTGGGCCTTGGTGTCAGGAATTTGCTTTGGTTCTTGATGTCACGAATTATGTCTGTTCCTTGGTGTCACAAATTTGCTTTGGGTCCTTGATGTCACGAATTTGCTTTGGGCCTTGGTGTCACGAATTTGCTTTGGTCCTTGATGTCACGAATTTGCTTTGGTCCTTGATGTCACGAATTTGCTTTGGGCCTTGGTGTCAGGAATTTGCTTTGGTTCTTGATGTCACGAATTATGTCTGTTCCTTGGTGTCACAAATTTGCTTTGGGTCCTTGATGTCACGAATTTGCTTTGGGCCTTGGTGTCACGAATTTACTTTGGTCCTTGATGTCACGAATTTGCTTTGGGCCTTGATGTCACGAATTTGCTTTGGGCCTTGATGTCACGAATTTGCTTTGGGCCTTGATGTCACGAATTTGCTTCGGGCCTTGATGTCACGAATTTGATTTTGTCCTTGATGTCACGAATTTGCTTTGGGCCTTGGTGTCACGAATTCTATCTGTTCCTTGATGTCACGAATATCGGTTATACATTGAGATCACCATCTACCATGTTATTTAAAAGTCAGTTTTTTTTTCCACAGAAATAAAATATCAACGTAAACTTCTGAGCAAGTTACCCTTAACTCAAGAAGATTATCATAAATAATATTCCTTGGGAATAAAAGATATGTCTATTTTTAGGCTCTTGTTTGTCTTTCCTGGAATATTTATAATAGAATTATGAGTTCGCATGTATTTTGTAATGTGTTGCAATAAATAAAATATTAGAAATGATGCAGCATAGTTTATGGGATTCTATATCTAAAGTATTTCACCCATCAAAACTTTTCTCTTAGTGTCTTCACCATTCATAGAAATTCTTATAACCTTCAGCCTCCTCTAATATTACTGAATGATCTCTCGAAGACAACCAGAGAGAGAGAGAGAGAGAGAGAGAGAGAGAGAGAGAGAGAGAGAGAGAGAGAGAGAGAGAGAGAGAGAGAGAAGCTTCACATCTTTCTAAAAGAATATTTCTATTTGCTCAAAACTCTTGAAACTAATCAAATTTCTCAAAGTTATTTTCAAGTCCTTTTACTTCATAATGAATAAGCTGTGTCTCAGGAGAATATCATAACGTGGGTAAGGGATACACCAAACCGTTTTCTTTACTTTACTAAGGACTAAATAGAAATTTGCTAAACATATATAATCAAAATGACTCAAAACTGGGTTACAGAATCCAGTAGAAATATGATTAGATGTCTTGAATCCGGCAGAGGAACTTATACTTCTTCATGAAGAATGGGCCTACTCCATCAATCGTAACCCCTTCGCTGATAGTAAAGCCAGTCCAGGTGTGTTGAGGCACTGTCTGTCTGTATAGATTGCCTTACCTTGTGTAAGACCCGGGCTCTTGCCTTTGGGCAGCCCAGAATGGAATATTGGAGAGCGCCCTTCAAGATGGTCTGGACCTCTGCCCGTAGGGCTTGGCTCCTTGCCGATCCCATGGCAAAGGAGCTCAACGACACTGGATCCGCTGTCAGGGGAGGTAGAGATGTTATGAACGGGACGCGATATCCCTGACTGATTACGGAAATCGGCCCCGAGTTGCTGTTGAGGCACGGGTTGAGGGCCATCGCGATGTTCCCATCATATCGCGGACATCTCCTGGTATCGGTCCTTCATCTTCACTCCAGGGGTTACTGCACTAATTGTTCTGTGGCCACTTTCCTCTTGGTAAGGGTAGAAGAGACTCTTTAGCTATGGTAAGCAGCTCTTCAAGGAGAATGACACTCCGAAATCAAACCATTGTTCTCTGGTCTTGAGTAGTGCCATAGACACTGTACCATGGTCTTCCACTTTTCTTGGGTTTAGAGTTCTCTTGCTTGAGGGTACACTCGAGCTCACTATTCTATCTTATTTCTCTTCCTGTTGTTTTGTTAAAGTTTTTATAGTTTATATAGGGGATATTTATTTTAATGTTGTTACTCTTCTTAGAATATTCTATTTTCCTTTTTTCCTTTCCACACTGGGCTTTTTTCTCTGTTGGAGCCTCTGGGCTTATAGCATCCTGCTTTTCCACCTAGGGTTGTAGCTTAGCTAATAATAATAATAATAATAATAATAATAATAATAATAATAATAATAATAATAATAATAATAATAATAATAACTGTTCTCACCTTTCTGAGTGTATGGGTGGGAGAGCACTCGACATCTTTCATTCCGCCGATAATATTGTCATCAGCAAACGGATCTTATGACAAAGTCCGTATTCTACCTCATCAGAGTTCAACGTAGGTCATTAAAGACCTTTTTTCGACTGGCGGTTAGCGCTAGAAGAGGGCGCCTACGGTCGGTCGGTTTGTATTAAAGCCAACACTCCTATTGTCCATTTCTTTTAGCGAGGCAGATTTGCACCGACTCGCAGAGTTTCCTGATCGCTGATTGGTTAGAATTATCTTGTCCAACCAATCAGCGATCAGGAAACTTTTCCGAGGTAAAAGGGCACCGCTGTGAGTCGGTGCAAATCTGCCTCGCTAAAAAAAATTGACAATAGTTGGCACGGGCCTTTCTTTCCCTTGGTCGCGTTGTGTTTATATACGACAGTACGGGACGGGCGTGTCAAGCTGTCCTCAGTCACGTGACAGTTTTGTTTCCCTGCCTCTTGCAAGGCCACCTTGTGCGTCACGTATGAACATTCCGAGGGTGCTAGAATAACAAACGGGATGTTTAAGCTTTCAATGCATAACACTCAGCGTATTTCGCTCAATCTCACATCTCTCTGTTTTAATCTATTCCTTTACAATTACATAAAAAGAACATTTATCTATATCTTATTAATTAATAAAATCCATGAACAAATACATTACACATATGTACAATTCCTCTACATATGAAATCCACTCAAAATAAAGTTATCTGTCTGACAGAGAGAGAGAGAGAGAGAGAGAGAGAGAGAGAGAGAGAGAGAGAGAGAGAGAGAGAGAGAGAGAGAGAGAGAGAGAAAGTCTACTCTTTTTCCCTCTTACAAATAATCCAGACTAATTTTTCGTATGTTCGTATTTTCAGAATAGGTTACACCAGGTACCATTATTTTGCTTTCCTCATTTATTAGTTCTCTCGCCTCTATATATATATATATATATATATATATATATATATATATATATATATATATATATATATACATATATATATATATATATATATATATATAATATATATATAATATATATATATATATATATATATATATATATATATATAAAATATATATATATATATATAATATATATATATATATATATATATATATATATATATATATATACAGCTCTCTCTCTCTCTCTCTCTCTCTCTCTCTCTCTCTCTCTCTCTCTCTCTCTCTCTGTCAGACAGATTATATATATATATATATATATATATATATATATATATATATATATATATATATATATACATATATATATATATATATATATATATATATATATATATATATATATATATATATATATATAGAGAGAGAGAGAGAGAGAGAGAGAGAGAGAGAGAGAGAGAGAGAGAGAGAGAGAGAGAGAGAGAGAGAGATACATAAAACTTCAAGAATAACTAACAAATTACCTCCAATGGCATGAACTGTGGATATTTATCATCAACTTAAAAAGAAACATTTCAGGAAGTGAATCTATCATATTTGTTTTCACAAATGTATTATCATTCTAATTATAAAAAAATACTACAGTTTCAATGGCCACCCGCGTATTGTCTGAACGGCTTTGATACAGGAGAGAAAATCCATTCTGAAAGTTTATTACAATGATCAAAGAAAATCGTAACAAAACAACTGTAACCTGAACCTTTCAAAGTCCCTCAAAACAGTCAAATTTTCTCTTTGATCAGACTAACCTTCAACATTTGAGCGTGATCTGTTAGTTTGTATTACTGGTTTAAAAGGGCCAGTAATACCGTAGGGTGGAATGGGAAGTCAGTGGGCCATAGAGGTTCACTGTAGAATGTCACCTGAGATATCTACAGCCTTGTATTATAACTCTATCCCTTCTCTCTTCCTTCTTACTGTCCAATCTGTCAACCTTTCCTTCATACTGAAACTCTGGACGGTAAATATTACGTAAAGATCTCTGCAACCTTGTACTATAACTCTATCCCTTCTCTCTTCCTTCTTACTGTCCAATCTGTCAACCCTTCCTTCATACTGAAACTCTGGACGGTAAATATTGCCTAAAGATCTCTGCAGCCTTGTACTATAACTCTATCCCTACTCTCTTCCTTCTTACTGTCCAATATGTCAACATTTCCTTCATACTGAAACTGTGGACGGTAAATATTACTCAAAGATCTCTGCAGCTTTGTATTATAACTACCCCTTCTCTCTTCCATCTTACTGTCCAATCTGTCAACCTTTCCTTCATACTGAAACTATGAGGATTTCCCTCCGCACCACATTACACAGAATGGCCTCCCACGCCCCAACGCTAAACCATCCACTCCTAATTCATAAATCCAATCCAAAATCTCGATTATTCACATCGTGGCTTAGTGGTAAAGATCTTTGCTCGCGATTGGTTGGTCCGTGGATCTCTCCAGTCCTACCTAGTTTAAAGATAGGTAACACCCTCTGTTAGTGTCAAGGAAAAGGGTGTGAGGCCAGCAATGACATCCTTCAAGAATTGCTTAAAAGTAAAAAAAAAATGCAAATGTGTGTGTGTGTGTTTGTGTGTGTTTGAACTATGGAAGTTATATTATGGGGTTGATGCTATTTCATTCAGCAATTTAATGGTAAAAGTGGCAGTGACTCATATTTACCATCGTTTTTGTTCTGTGGAGCCACCCTCTTCCTTAGAGAGAGAGAGAGAGAGAGAGAGAGAGAGAGAGAGAGAGAGAGAGAGAGAGAGAGAGAGAGAGAGAGAGATTATTCCATAGGTTTTCTTATTTACATATGTGAAACGTCTTTAAGTAATAATCCTTTACTGCCCAAACGAATATTCACCACCGGAATAACAGATACAATGTAGGTAGTAGGTTGGCCAGGGCACCAGCCACCCGTCGAGATACTACTGCTAGAGAGTTATGGGTTCTTATGACTGGCCAGACAGTACTACATTGGATCCTTCTCTCTGGTCACGGTTCATTTTCCCTTTACCCACACACACACTGAATAGTCTGGCCTATTCTTTGCATATTCTCCTCTCTCATACACCTGACAACACTGAGATTAGCAAACAATTCTTCTTCACTCAAGGGGTTAACTACTGCACTGTAATTGTTCAGTCACCACTTTAGTCTTGGTAAGGGTAGAAGAGACTCTTTAGCTATGGTAAGCAACTCTTCTAGGTGGAGGACACTCCAAAATCAAACCACTGTTCTCTAGTCTTGGGTAGTGCCATAGCCTCTGTACCATGGCCTTCCACTGCCTCAGGTTAGAGTTCTCTTGCTTGAGGGTACACTCGAGCACACCCTATCTTATTTCTCTTCCTCTTGTTTTGTTAAAGTTTTTAGAGTTTATGTATGAGATATTTATATATTGTTACTCTTAAAATATTTTATTTTTCCTTGATTTCCTTTCCTCACTGAGCTATTTCCCCTGTTGGAGCCCCTGGTCTTATAGCATCCTGCTTTTCCAACTAGGGTTGTAGCTTAGCAAATAATAATAATAATAATAATAATAATAATAATAATAATGAAGCCCATCTTCACGTACGATTTAAAGGGGCCAGTCCACGGTGAAAATAACGACACATAGAGAGAGTGCTCAGAGTGGTGGCTCCATCTGCTGTGGTAATAACAGTCATGATAAATAAGGCGGAGCGCATCCCTCTGTCATGAAGTGGGACACCTCACATTTTAACCAATTATGGGTTCCCGGCTAAGGTAATAGTGCTTATAATCGATTAATTAAGGTGATATTCTATTCTGATTAGTTTAAAATGTCCAAATACCCCACGAGTGATGTTAGAACTGACATAAGGTGGGCTAGTCCTTGGAAGGCGAGCCCTACCTACCTTTTGACAGTACAGTCTCGCTTGTTTATTTCGTGTCTGTCTTATAATTCAGTACAATAATACCCAATTATTTACTTTATTTTAACGTACTGGCATAACAGGACGCATAGGCTCAAGTAATACCAAGTGATATGTATGTCGTTTGTGTGGATAGGCGTACGGTAGGCTACCCGTCTGAAATCTAACATAGTCCTAGTGTAGGCCTTCCTAAGGCCTTGGACATAGTTTTAAGTAAGTTAATTAGTTATTGAAACAAATAAACAACTATATATATCGTTAGAAATCTTTCAGGATTATACTCAAAGATATCAGTGGCGTAAGGTGTGCGTTTTCAGTTAGCATAGGCATGAGAACTACATTCTTTTTTGTTTACCTTATTTCAAGTAAAGTGTACGCTGATTAGGATTTAAAGCCATTAACTAACTTACTGTAGCTTGTCAAAGACTAAAGTAATTATTGGCGGGTGGACATACACAGATTTTTGCATAGAAAATGGCAATTTCAGTTGCGTTTCCTATGTTGCCTCGTTGGCCTTGTTTTCGTATCGCAAGATCTCGCGAGTTTTCATTTTCTTTATGAAATCGGAACCTTTGTATATCGACGGCCAAGGCCTTTTGCACGCATAGAAAATGAGAATTTCCTTCCCATTTTCTAGTCATTCATAGCCGAGGCCAGCGTACAGCAAAATCCCTAAACAAGAAAATCATTTAATCCAGGTTTCCCACCTAACCTAATCTAACCTAGGAGCCGTTGTGACGGTCTGAACGATCCCCCAGTCTCAGAATTCTCCTTGACATTGTATAATGGTTCTTTAACGCCATTAGCTCGCTTCGCTCACATGAAAATAAAACATCAAGCTCGTATGTACTGGCAAGCGGTAATGTTGAGCTGCGCACGCTAACATTACAGGAAAATAAAACATCAACCTCGTATGCACTGGCAAACGGTAATATTCGCGCATGCGCAGATTATCAAGGAGAATTCTGAGACCGGGGGATCGTTCAGACCGTCACACCGTAACCCTAGCTACTTACCAAGTGGGGCTGGGCCGTTATTATACATAATCCCCTAGACCTACGATATTGTGCCTATACTGGAGAGCTACGCTGTACCTGTAATATCTCCTCCTTCGAATACAGTTGTATTCAAAATATCTTGAACACCGCTATAAAATATCTTGCAAGTAATCTAAGAAAATAACAGGGATACATTCAAACCTTGGGTGCGCCACCCATTAGTCTAATATAGGAGGACCTTAACCGTGGTTGTCTACATCCCATCTTGAGGTGAGGTTGAATTGAAAATTCCATATCCAATTGTTTGGGCAGCTCCTGCTAATGTTGCAAGTAAATTACAGGGATGTGTCCAAACACTGGCGCCGTACACCTGTGGCGCCTTTTCACTGGAAAATATATATATATATATATATATATATATATATATATATATATATATATATATATATACATATATATATACATATATATATATATATATATATATATATATATATATATATATATATATATATATATATATATATATATATAGTATATGTAATTTACTCAGTCTTTCTTCTCAATTACGTTACTTGGACTAGCAAATTTGCAATTTATTTATTGTGAATTAATAAGAATTCTATACTTGTATATAAGTGCAAAATTTTTACTGATTTTAGTGAATGGTTTACACACACAACATATCCTGTCCTGCAGTACACTATATCATTATGTGAAATATAAAACCATCATGAGTTACTTGTCATAAAAACTCTGGAGCTTTTGGATTATTATTATTTTCCTTGTTGGAGATCGTGGGCTTATAGCATCCTGCTTTTCCAACTAGGGTTATAGCTTAGCAAGTAATAATAATAATAAAAAAGGAAGGAAATTTACCAGCCCAATGAGTCAAGATCGACTCTTACAGGGCTGGCCAAGGAGGTTATGGGAGAAAGAACGTGCTATGTGTAAACTACCTCGCCCTTTGATTCACTGGATACTGATTATCATAAAAAAATGCTTGGTTCTAGAAGTCCTACCGGTTCATCTTGAAGTGCTAGATATTTATCCGCTCAGTTTGACGGGGTAGCTAATGGGAACCATAAAGAACTATATTATTATTATTTTTATTACTTGGTTAGCTATAATACTAGTTGGAAAAAGCAGGATGCTATATGCCCGAGGGCTCCAACGGGGAAAATAGCCCAGTGAGGAAAGGAAATAAGCAAACTACAAGAGAAGTAATTAATTAAAATAGAATATATTGAGAGTGTAACAAGAATTTTGTAAAACCAAACTTTTACGTATCCGAAACATTTCTTAATAGAATTAAAAAATAATTGCAATACGGTACATTATTATTAATCGGTTAGTTTAAGGACATGATGAATAATTTTTTTTCCATGTGATTTTTCACTAGAATTTGAAATTGAGGAATTAGGATAGTATGTCGGCCTGTGAATGTACTAATTTAAATACTTTGGATCTACTATAAATCAGGAGGGAGGATCTAAGGCTGAAGTTGAGATGAGGATAAAAGCAACATGGGGAAATTGGGGAGAGGTAGCAGTGATATGTGATAGGAAAATGCTAGTCAAGGTAAAAGTCAATATCTATTTTATAGTAATAAGACCAGTGTTAATGTATGAATCAGAAACTTCGGCTTTAAGACGAAGAAGCAAAGCTTGAGAGAACAGAGATTTGAATGCTAAGGTTGATTATAGGAATATCACTATGAAAAATAAAGAAAATTCTGAAATAAGAATGGCAGGTACAGTGAGGATTTTTGAGGTGATGAGAGTATCATGACTGAGATCGTGTGAGCACGTGTTAAGGTTGGATGGTGGGGAGGAAGTGAGGAGGGCTTGGGAGGAATCTGTAAGGTGGAGAAGATTAAGAGGGAGGCAAAGAATTAGATGGCAAGATAAAGTGAAGGATGATGTGGAGAAAAGAGGTTTGGTGGAAGAGTATGCCTTTGGTCGAAGGCATTAGAAAGGGCACATTAGGCTTCCGACTCCTTAATGTAGGGATAACGGTAGAGAAGAAGTTAGGTTAGGTTAGTATGTATCTTATTTAATTACTACACCACACTTATGTTAGCCTGTGAGAATATAGAAGTACAGTATCCTATGTTAGATGCTTGTTAAAGTCTTTAGGGTTAGTAACAAACCATTAAATGATCATTACACTATAAATATATAACACTTGTTTTTCCTTGTCAGAGAGAACCCAAAGCGCCTTTTTGAGTGCTGGTGTGAAGTGGTTGGACCAAAGGGTACAGACCGACCATCATGGATCATACAAAAATTTCCAGACAGTTACAGCAAGGAGGAGAGGGAGAAAGAGATTCTCAAGAGTGTCCCACAATTTGCATTTCCCTGCTCCTTTGACAGGTAAGTTGATGTCCGTTTGTTTATCGATTACGTTTCCATTTATATCTTTTGTTAGATATTTTCAAACTTATTTACATGTACAGTATTTATTACGCCAGTGTTTTATGTTTACTGTTTTTATAATCCTATCTTTGCCCCTTTACATCTATTTTTCTTTTCACATTCAAGTATTATACAGTATTGGTTGGAAGCTTGTTACATTTCAGGTATGGATGAGTTGTTTGATGATTTTCAATATTAATCTTACCCGATGATCATGTAGCTGTCAACTCTGTTGCCCGACAGAAATCTACGGTCGGGATACGCCAGCGATCGCTATACAGGTGGGGGTGTACACAACAGCGCTATCTGTGAGCAGGTACTCAAGTACTTCTTGTCAACAAGAACTCAATTTTTCCTCTGTCGTGCCACCGGCTAGACCTACTTGGATACGCTGTTGATTCTGGAGTTATTGTTCACGATTTGGTGATGTATTTGCTCTAGAGTTTAGCCTTCGCTATTCAGGAAGCTTTATCATTAGCTTAGCAAGCTTTTGGAATTAATTTGATTTAATTATGGTGACGAAGAGAGTATGAACTCTCTTTCACTTTTAAATGGCCGACCCTTCCCTTAGACGGAAGTGTTGGTGTCGAAGAGAGTATAGACTCTCTTTCTTAATTTTGCTTAACAAAGTTATAGATTTATTTTATATCTCTCCGCCTTTTATAGGCCTCTTCGATTAACTTCCTTTTATTATAAACTTATAAAAATTAATTTTTATGTTTGTTTATATGCGACCTTTCCTAATAGTAGGCGGTCATTACTTGGAACCGAAGTTAATTAACTTTGAGCCCGTCATATCGTTTTTCCTGTTAAGATTTTATGCTATTTTAATTTTAATGTTTTTGAAAGAATTTCTTTGATAGTCTCGTACTGTTTTCAAAGTTGAACTAACGTTTTGTTTTGTCTCCGCAGTTGTTGACGTTCAGAACGTTCAACTTGCGCTCTATCGTTACGATAGAGAGAGAGTATTCACGGTTTCACGTTGCAGTAAGAGTAAACCGATTCTAGCGTTTTGTTCATTCTTTCTTAGCTTAAATGGTTTTAATTCTAATAAAGGAACTTTTTATTTGGGAAATCTTTCTGTTTTTTTCCTTTAACAAATAATATGTTTTAACGATATATATAATTGGGCTCATCTCTCAGGTTCTAAGTCAAGAGAGAGAGAGAGAGAGATAGAGACGGAGGGAGAGAGAGGAGGATAAACGTTTCGTTCAAGCGGGTAACGTTGTTATCGTTTTTGCTCTTCTCCCTAGTCTCTTTAGGGGAAGAAGGTAAAACGTTTCTAGAGTTTTATTCTTGTTCCCAGGCTTTATGCGGTGAGAGATTTTAAACGTAGTTTATTTGATCTAGTGTTTAGTCTCTTTTCCAGCCACTGAATTCTTTATCTTTCATTATGTTTTTCTGTTACATTGTAATACTGTTTTCGCATTTACTAACTTTTAATGAAGGATAGGATTGCGTGTTTCAGGTACAAGCCACTTAAAGTTTCGAGTTCAGTGAAATAAGTGCAAACAGAAAATCAAAAGTGATAAAGTGATAAGCGCAAAGTGTTACAGTGTTGCGTTCGAGGGTTCGTCTGTTCGTGCCAGTTGTTCGCCTAGTCTGGGACCTCTTACAAGCTCCCAAGCCCAGGGGAGAAGTAATGTCGAAGGACTTATGGGTTCATCAGGCCTTGATCGACGAACAGACGTTTCCCTCCGTGGTTTCGGGTGTATCTACACACGTTGCCGACGTGATCACCCCACCCACACAAAGACGAGAGAGCCCATTTATTCCTCGTCTGCGGAAGAGGTTTCTCGCAGAAACCATGGACCAAATCTTGCAGCTTTTAAGTGCAAGTCGGTCCCTTCCGCGCAAGTCCAACGGCCTAGGTGTAGCCACTGGGTCAGTTCGGACTTGCTGCAGTACGACAACTGCACACCTCCCAGAGAGGCAAGGTGGTACCGCAACAGGCAGTAACTCCGTCTGTTGCCGCACCAGCTGTTTTAGACCCTCAGTCACAACGGACAGTAGCTCCGTTTGTTGTTGTCTTTCATAGACCCTATTGGTCCATGCTGCAGACTATACAGTCTCAGCTTGCTCCTTCATACAGGAGTATCATGCTGGAAGGTTGACAATGCAGCCTGTTAACCTACAACCCGCCGAGGTTGTGCGCTCAGCAGATACTGCGGCTGCCTGCTCCCACCCTCCACCTGTGAGAGCTCCACCTCCGATGTGCAGTCCACCCTGCCAGACGCATGTTCTTGCTGCGCCTCCTGCTTTCATGCGTGAGCTGCCGCATCGGGAGTTGCCGGGTTCCAGCACTATGCGGCAACCTCCTCAACCCATGAGGCAGGAGCCTCATGCTATGCGGCATCCTCCTCAACCCATGAGGCAGGAGCCTCATGCTATGCGGCAACCTCCTCAACCCATGAGGCAGGAGCCTCATGCTATGCGGCATCCTCCTCAACCCATGAGGCAGGAGCCTCATGCTATGCGGCATCCTCCTCAACCCATGAGGCAGGAGCCTCATGCTATGAGGAGCCTCATGCTATGCGGCATCCTCCTCAACCCATGAGGCAGGAGCCTCATGCTATGCGGCAACCTCCTCAACCCATGAGGCAGGAGCCTCATGCTATGCGGCATCCTCCTCAACCCATGCGGCATGAGCCTCATCCCATGCAGCATGAGCCTCATCCCATGCAGCATGAGCCTCATACCATGCAGCATGAGCCTCATCCCATGCAGCATGAGCCTCATCCCATGCAGCATAAGCCGCATGCCATGCAACATGCTCTGCATACCTTACAGCATGCTCTACATACAGCATGCTCTGCATACCTTACAGCATGCTCTGCATACCTCCCAGCATGCTCTGCATACCTTACAGCATGCTCTGCATACAGCATGCTCTGCATACCTTACAGCATGCTCTGCAAACCTTACAGCATGCTCTGCATACCTTACAGCATGCTCTGCATACCTTACCGCATGCTCCTCAATCACACATCTTTGGTTGTTGCCAACTCACAAGACTGTCAAGCAGTTTCATAACGTTGCCTTCTGGTCTGCTGCTTTTGCACCAGTGAAACCCTCACTGAGAGAACTTAGCTTTTCTCGGATATGGTTCCTGTAGATGAGAAAGTGCTATTCTCCCTCCTTCTGATATTCCCTTGAGGACTCTGTCATTTGGAGAGGAGCCTTAAGCTGCTTAGCCTCCTATGGACTTTTATTTAAGCATAACATGCTTCCAGGGAGGGTAATGGTTCCGCTTCAGTCGCTAACCCCGTCTGTTGCCACACCTGCTCCCATAGACCTTGAGCTTTGTTGCAAGACATGCAGTCCAAGCTTAGTCCTTGTTAGAGGATTTTTGTTTACGGAGTCAGTGTGTCACTGGGAAGACGTTCAACAACCAGCAGAGGTGACTTGTTGTGACGCAGTGCGGCAACCTCAGCAACCCGATAAGGAGTTGTCTGTACTACCCAGACAGTCTAGACAGTTTCGGGTTGTCGCTGTACTTCCTCGCTTCCCCATGGTTGACAGTTCACAGACTGTGCAGCAGTACCATGATCTTGTGTCCGGCTCCGTCAGACGACTGGCTTTTAAGAGCTCCCACAAGTCGTCGCTGTCTGGAGAATCTCAGATGGACTATGGATCTGACCAAGGAACTGGGCCTCCTGGTCAATTTAGAGGAGTCCCAGCTCGTCCCATCCCAGACCATTGTCTACCTGGGTATGGAGCTTCAGAGTCGAGCTTTTCGGGCTTTTCCGTCGGCCCCAAGGATCTACCAAGCCCTAGAATGCATCCAGAGCATGCTGAGAAGGAACCGATGCTCAGTCAGGTAGTGGATGAGTCTAACAGGGACACTTTCATCGCTGACCCTGTTCATCGAGTTAGGGAGACTCCACCTCCGCCCCCTTCAGTATCATCTAGCTGCTCACTGGATAAAGGACATGACGCTAGAGACGGTCTCAGTTCCTGTTTCCGAAGAGATGAGGTCTACTCTAACGTGGTGAAAGAACAGCTTTCTTCTCAAGGAAGGTCTACCTTTGGCTGTTCAGAAACCCGACCGCCGTCTCTTCTCGGACGCATCAGACACGGGCTGGGGTGCGACTTTGGACGGACAGGAATGCTTGGGAACATGGAATCAGGAGCAAAGGACACTTCACATCAATTGCAAGGAGCTGTTGGTGGTTCATCTGGCCTTGATAAACTTCAAGTCCCTCCAGCTTAACAAGGTGGTGGAGGTGGACTCCGACAACACCACAGCCTTGGCTTACATCTCCAAGCAGGGAGGGACTCATTCGAGGAAGTTGTTCTAGATCGCAAGGGACCTCCTCATCTGGTCAAAAGATCGGAAGCTCACGCTGGTAACGAGGTTCATTCAGGGCGATATGAATGTCATGGCAGATCGCCTCAGCCGGAAGGGTCAGGTCATCCCCACAGAGTGGACCCTTCACAAGAATGTTTGCAGCAGACTTTGGGCCCTGTGGGGTCAGCCAACCATAGATCTGTTCGCTACCTCGATAACCTAGAGGCTCCCGTTGTATTGTTCTCCGATTCCAGACCCAGCAGCAGTTCACGTGGATGCTTTTCTGCTGGATTGGTCCCATCTCGACCTGTATGCATTCCCGCCGTTCAAGATTGTCAACAGGGTACTTCAGAAGTTCGCCTCTCGCAAAGGGACACGGCTGACGTTGGTTGCTCCCCTCTGGCCCGCGAGAGAATGGTTCATAGAGGTACTGCAATGGCTGGTCGACATTTCCAGGACTCTTCCTCTAGGAGTGGACCTTCTACGTCAACCTCACGTAAAGAAGGTACACCCAAACCTCCACGCTCTTCGTCTGACTGCCTTCAGACTATCGAAAGACTCTCAAGAGCTAGAGGCTTTTCGAAGGAGGCAGCCAGAGCGATTGCCAGAGCAAGGAGGACATCCACTCTCAGAGTCTATCAGTCTAAATGGGAAGTCTTCCGAAGCTGGTACAAGGCCAATGCAGTTTCCTCAACCAGTACCACTGTAACCCAGATTGCTGACTTCCTGTTACATCTAAGGAACGTAAGATCCCTTTCAGCTCCTACGATCAAGGGTTTCAGAAGTATGTTGGCAGCGGTTTTCCGCCACAGAGGCTTGGATCTTTCCACCAACAAAGATCTACAGGACCTCCTTAGGTCTTTTGAGACCTCAAAGGAACGTCGGTTGTCCACTCCAGGCTGGAATCTAGACGTGGTCCTAAGGTTCCTTATGTCATCAAGATTTGAACCTCTCCAATCAGCCTCTTTTAAGGACCTCACATTAAAAACTCTTTTCCTCGTGTGCTTGGCAACAGCTAAAAGAGTAAGTGAGATCCACGCCTTCAGCAGGAACATAGTTTTCACATCTGAAACGGCTACATGTTCCTTGCAGCTCGGTTTTTTGCTAAAACGAGCTTCCTTCACGTCCTTGGCCTAAGTCGTTCGAGATCCCAAGCCTGTCCAACTTGGTGGGGAACGAACTGGAGAGAGTACTTTGCCCAGTTAGAGCTCTTAGGTACTATCTAAAAAGGTCATAACCTTTACGAGGACAATCAGAAGCCTTATGGTGTGCTATCAAGAAGCCTTCTCTTCCAATGTCTAAGAACTCAGTTTCTTACTAAATCAGGCTTCTGATTAGGGAAGCACATTCTCATCTGAAGGAAGAAGACCTTGCTTTGCTGAAGGTAAGGACACATGAAGTGAGAGCTGTGGCTACTTCAGTGGTCTTCAAACAGAACCGTTCTCTGCAGAGTGTTATGGATGCAACCTATTGGAGAAGCAAGTCAGTGTTCGCATCATTCTATCTCAAAGATGTCCAGTCTCTTTACGAGAACTGCTACACCCTGGGACCATTCGTAGCAACGAATGCAGTAGTAGGTGGGGGCTCAGCCACTACATTCCCATAATCCCATAACCTTTTTAACCTTTCTCTTGAATACTTTTTATGGGTTGTACGGTCGGCTAAGAAGCCTTCCACATCCTTGTTGATTTGGCGGGTGGTCAATTCTTTCTTGAGAAGCGCCGAGGTTAAAGGTTGTGATGAGGTCCTTTAGTATGGGTTGCAGCCCTTTATACTTCAGCACCTAAGAGTCGTTGAGCATCCTAAGAGGACCGCTACGCTCAGTAAGGAAGACGTACTTAATAAAGGCAGAGTAATGGTTCAAGTCGTCTTCCTTACCAGGTACTTATTTATTTTATGTTATTTTTGAATAACTAATAAAATGAAATACGGGATACTTAGCTTCTTTGTTAACATGTATGCTGGTCTCCACCCACCACCCTGGGTGTGAATCAGCTACATGATCATCGGGTAAGATTAATATTGAAAAATGTTATTTTCATTAGTAAAATAAATTTTTGAATATACTTACCCGATGATCATGAATTTAAGGACCCACCCTTCCTCCCCATAGAGAACCAGTGGACCGAGGAGAAAATTGAGTTCTTGTTGACAAGAAGTACTTGAGTACCTGCTCACAGATGGCGCTGTTGTGTACACCCCCACCTGTATAGCGATCGCTGGCGTATCCCGACCGTAGATTTCTGTCGGGCAACAGAGTTGACAGCTACATGATCATCGGGTAAGTATATTCAAAAATTTATTTTACTAATGAAAATAACATTTTAAGTCGTGTTTGCTCTCTGTTATCATTTCTACTGTTATTGCAGTTTATATTTCCAGTAATAGTTATTAAGAGTTTCCTATTATACATAATAAGGAAGAAAATGCATTCTCTCATATAGAACTAGCCTAGATGGTACACACTATTCTTGGGAGCAAAGATAGTAAACAATCTTTCATGGGAATAGATTTGTGCACATTCACTATGGTAGGAAATTAAGAAATCATGATCATTACCTTGATTCGGACATGAATCACAATGAAGAATCATGTAAAAAAAAAAGGGATTTTGACGAAGGAAAAATCTATTTCTGGGCTCGACCTGTGTCGCTCCGTGAAATGCTCCTCTAGCACCATTTCTAAGGCATAGTTATTGCTGAATTTACCAGAGAAAAAGAGATGCTGGAATGCCAGGAATAAACCTAGCTCGCTCACTCTTTGAGTGTCGGTATAGAAAACTGGGGCGTGATTGAACCACGACCATAGATCCCTCACCAATTAGACCTCTCCTTCATCAACATACCCCCTCTCTACCCCTACATCTTCCCACCCCCCATCCTCATTCCTCCTCATTGCGTTGGTCAGTGTTGTCATCTCAGGTAACTTAACATGCTCTACCTTTATTGTCAGGTTTATAGCACACTGTTGTAAGCAGTCAGCATTGTCACTGAGAACATTTTCAAAATGAAACAATGAAACATTACTGCCATGTTTACATGGTTGGTTGTAGGTGATTTTTATTTGTATATCTGGCTAATGTTTATAAAGGGTATTAATTTCTTTTGCAAAATCAATTTGAAACAGGAAGTCAAGTACAGTAGCTGTTACCTCACTACTTAGGAATTCAAATTGGAAAATAATGTGTGAAAAATAATGATATGTCCAGTATTGTGTTTCAGGTCCTCTGAATAATTTATGAAAGTTTCCTTGAAAATATTTGACTATGAAAATATGCAGTAGTATTAAAATGATTGCCTAACATGTGAATAATAGTTTCCCTTTTAATTTTTCAAAGATTTTGATTTTATCCTCATTAAGTTTTAATTTTCTTTTGCAGCACAAATGTTCAACACTTCTCATTTGTTTTGACGAGTCTTGACTCCAAATGGACTTACGGATTTTGCAGACACGCTCCAGGTTCGGAAACAGCTCTAGTTATACTTTCACATTTGCCATGGCACGAAACATTTTACAAGTAAGTGTTGATTGCTTATGTTTCTCATTTAGCATTTGTTCCGTAACCGAAATACAAACCACGCTATTTACATGGGTTTACTTTCGGCGTAGCTGAAATGACGAGCCATTAGATTTTAACGAGGGTTAAACTACCCCCGCGCTAGTTAGCACGGGGGGTAGGGGAGGGGTAGCTAGCTACCCCTCCCCCCCCACACACCAGTGAGCTGTCTCACTTCACTTTTAGCTCGGACGATGTACAGACGTGTCTGTCTCGTCCTCGCATTTTTGACAGCCTTAATCTGTTTTTCTTTTTCTTACAGTTGTGTGTTTGAAGTTGGCCTCTACCTTTTCTCTGCCTGAAAACTTTAAATCAATCAATCAATCTACCTTTTCTTCCCATTATGCGGAAGTGCCCTGGACTCCCCGACCGCCCCTGTGGAACATTCATGTCAGCGGTCGATACAGACCCTCACACCCTTTGCCCGCAGTGTCGAGGTCAACGGTGTGAAAGTGATAATGTTTGTATGGAATGTAGGGAGTGGCCTACCTCCCAGTGGGAGAGGTTTGCCCGGCGGCGTAAGAAGAGTTCTAAGCGAGACCGTTCTCCCTCAGGGGCTGCCTTGAGGAAGGAAGGCTCCAAGGACTCTTCTTCTGTTGCCCGAACCTCCTCCGAAGCTCCCACTCGTTCGGTCTCTCGCGAGAGGCCGCCGAGTGGTAGCGTAGGTCCTTCTTTTCTTTCCCAATCTCGGGGTTCGGGAGAGGTTGTTGTCTCCCATAGCGAGGCAGCTCCCCCCCCCTCCTCCTCCTCCGGGGGAGAACATTGTTGATTTTGTTGATTTTGATGACCAAACTGTGTCTAACAATGATCTTTTCCAGCTTTGGGCTTCCTTGGGGCTTAAGGGCTCGCCCTCCAAGGAAACCCTGTTTGATCTGATCCAGTTGGGGGCAGCTGTCCAACAGTCGCCGGTAATACCAGAGGTAGACCCTCTGGCTATTGTCGACGTTGTTGTGGCAGAGGCGTCCGACGGGTCGGGTCAAACCCCGGCTGCTGCTGTTGCGGATGTTGCTGAAGGCTCAGGTTCCCCCTCCGAACATCCTTCGAGGGGAAAGCTGGGTCCAACGGTCTCTCCTGCGGGTGTTCCTCACCCTTGAGGGAGTGCACTGACAGAGACTCCTCCTTGGAGGACCGACGACGGTAATACCCTGCCTCGAGGTCGTCTTCGCCGTAAGGCTCGCCCTCCTCTTCGCCGCTGAGGCCTTCCTTCTCCTTACAAGGGAGTTAAGAGGCGCCCTCTTTTCGGGTCTTCATCTTCGTCGTCCCCTGCAAAGGATTCTTCTCATCGAGAGCAGACCGTGGCAGTGACATCACTGGACCTCTCCGCAGATCGTTCGCGATCTCCTGCGTCTGCCAGATCCTCCTTGTTAATTCAAGCACCGGTCCCTTCGGGGCAGAAGGGCTTATCCCACAATGTGGGAAAGTCCCTTCCGCATCAGGTTAAACCTGTGCGCCCTTCAGTAGCGCGCAAGCGCCACCGCTCTCCTGCTCGCCAGCGCTCTCCTGGGCGCCAGCGCTCTCCTGCTCGCCAGCGCTCTCCTGGGCGCCAGCGCTCTCCTGCTCGCCAGCGCTTTCCTGGGCGCCAGCGCTCTCCTGCTGAAGAGTCACCTGACTCTCCTCGCCAGCGCTCTCCTGATTGCCAGCGCTCTCCTACTCGCCAGCGCTCTCCTGATCGCCAGCGCTCTCCTGATCGCCAGCGCTCTCCTGATCGCCAGCGCTCTCCTGCTCGCCAGCGCTCTCCTGCTCGCCAGCGCTCTCCTGCTCGCCAGCGCTCTCCTGCGGATGAGTCTACAGACTCTTCTCGCCAGGGCTCTCCTGATCGTCAGCGGTCTCCTGATCTCCAGCGTTCACCATCTCGCCAGCGCTCGCCTGCGCGCAAGCGCTCTTCTGTCCCTGCTCGTCAACAATCTCCTGAGCGCTGTCAACCTCCTGCTCGTCAGCGCACTACTGCGCGCCCAGTTCCTGATGCGCGCCATGCGCACCAACGTTCGCCCACGCGCCCACGACCTTCGGATCTGGGCGCAGGCAAGGACAATGATCCTTTGCCTGGTCAGCGTTCCCCTGCGCGTCGTCCACCGGCTGCGCATTACCGTGCGTTTTCTCCAGTGCGCACTTCTAAAGTGCATGCGCGCCTACGAGTCGACTCCTGAGCCCGCCCACGAGCGTTCGCCCTCGAGCACATCAGCACCCCCTGGCCCTGCGCCCCAGTTGGCAACTTCTCTCCGCGCTACTACGCGCCATTCTACGCGTCAGCGATCTCCTGCGCGCTGCGCGATCCTTCGCCTGTGCGCAAACGCTCGCCAACGCGCCCACGCGTCTGATCACCACAGGTCACCGACTCGCCCACGCGCTAACTCGCCTGTGCGCAGTCGGTCGCCTACTCGCCCCACGCGTCATCGTTCGCCAACGCGCCATCGCTCGCCAACACGCTTACACTCGCCTATGCTCCACCGATCGCCTACGCGCCTTCGCTCTCCTGATCGCCAGCAATCGCCCGGGCACTCGCGCACACCCTCACCTGTGCATCCACGCACACCTTCGCCTGCGTGCCCACGCGCCCCCTCACCACATGGGCCCACTCGCCCGCGCCCTCATCTCCGCGCGCCTGCGCGCCAATGGTCGCCCGCGCGCGACCCAGCGGTTTTGCCAGCGCGGCCCCCAACGCGATTCCCGCTGGGTTTCGCAGCGCGCCCAACCTTGCGAGTTGCCGGGGCCGCGTGCTTCCAGATCATCCTCGCGATCGCCATCTCGTAAGCGCCGAGCACGCGTCCAGGAGCAGGAAGATTCATCGGAGAGGTCCAGGCAACATTTTTCTTCCCTTTCTTCATTTCAGGCAGGCCCAGTAGTATCCACCCCTAAGGATCAGCCGATCCCCTTCCCTCCAGCGGGAATCGCTGACACTGTGTCAGTCAGCCGCCAGCCTTGGTTTGGTTCCCTAATGAAAGCGGTCGTGCAGTCTATGAAGCCAGCCCTCGCTGATCTGGGACTAAAACCAAAGGCTCCCTTGCCCCCGCTGAAGAGAAGGAGAGGAGTGGATTTCGCGGTAACTTCTCCCAGGGTTAAGCTGGCTTCCAAGAGGTCCGTCGGGAAGGCCCCTTCCCCTTTGCAGACGTTTTCTCCTTCTCCTGCGGACGAACCTTTCCCGTCCTCAGGAGAATCCAGCAAGGTGAGGCACTCTCCCACGGCACCAATGGGAGGAACCCCACCTCAAGGAAGAGAAACGTCTTGCGTAGGAGGGGCCTTTCGGACCTCTTTGCTAGAGTCCTTTATCCCTCCCAGGAGGGAGCCCAAGGACTCAAAGACGATACCCAAGTCATCTTCGAGGATTCGTCCAGAGCCAACATTTCCCTGGGAGAACGTTCACGTGTCCCCCCATGAAGAGCCAATGTGGACAGGAGACTTAGCTGCCAGTCCACAAGGAGGAGAGCAACGCGAGTCAGCATGCCTTCTGGCAGGTCCTTAATCTAATGAGGCAACTCAATAGTTTTAAGGACCCCGAGACCGCCCCCCGCAAAGGCAAGGATACGGTCCTGGACCAAGTTTATGGTATTCAGAAGCCCCCCAAGGCCAGTGCAGCCCTGCCATGGTCCCAGGGGGTGAAGAGGGCCAGGGACAAGATCGAGGGCCAGCTTTCTGAGCTCGCCTCCTCCAGCTGTTCTTCTGCCGGGAACAAGCTCCTCCCACCTTCTCGCGTTCAGCAGAGGAGGTACTTCGAGATCATGGAGGAGTCTTGTTTAGCTCTTCCCCTCCACCACTCTGTGGAAGAACTCACCAGGGGTCTCTCTCTAGAGAAACTCAATGCCCGGCAGGTGACATTCTCAGCATCGGAGATCCTAAGCCAAGAGAAAGTCGCTAAGTGTGCCATGCATCGTGGCTGGATGTCTGGTTAGGGTCTCTGGGCATCCTATTGCGCTCTGAGGACTTGTCCAAGGAGAGCAATAGGAAGGCCCTGGAGACCTTCCTCCTCTCGGGCACGCGCTCCATCGAGTTCTTGGCTCACCAGGTCACTAACCTGTGGGCTAACTCGATTCTAAAGCAACGTGATGCGCTGACTGAGAGATTCCACCCGAAGGTCCCCGCTGTGGATATCAGCAAGCTCAGACATTCCTCCATCCTTGGAGGAAACCTGTTTGAGCCCAAGGATATAGAACGGACAGCTGAGAGTTGGAGGAAGACGAGTCATGATTCGCTCCTCCAGAAGGCCCTTACATCTCGGCCCTACAAACCTCCAGCTCCTCAACAGCAACAGCAGCCTCGCAGGACACCGAAGCAGGCTCCGGTAGCTAAGACCAAGGTGTCTAAACAGCAGCCCTTTCCTGTCAAAGACAAGAAGGGTGGGAAGTCCTCCAGGGGAGGCAGAAATCCTAGAAGGAGCGGCCGAGGCCGCAAACGCTAGGATAGGCAATCCCCCTGCGTGTCCACCTGTAGGGGGATGCCTGCAAAGTTGCGTGCACGGGTGGCAGCAACACGGGGCCGATTCCTGGACGGTTTCTGTGATCGGACAAGGATATCGCGTCCCGTTCATAACATCTCAACCTCCCCTGACATCGAATCCAGTGTCATTGAGCTCCTATGCCATGGGATCGGCAAAGGGGTTAGCCCTTCGGGCAGAAGTCGAGACCATGCTCAAGAAGGATGCTCTCCAGGAGGTCGTAGACGGCTCCCCAGGCTTCTTCAGTCGACTCTTTCTTGTAAAGAAGGCGTCTGGAGGCTGGAGACCCGTCATCGACCTCTGAGCCCTGAACAAGTTTGTCAAGCAAACTTCGTTCAGCATGGAGACAGCAGACACGGTCAGACTTGCAGTGAGACCGCAAGACTTCATGTGCACACTGGATCTGAAGGACGCATACTTCCAGATCCCAATCCATCCGTCTTCCAGGAAGTACCTAAGATTCAGCCTAGACAACAAGATCTACCAGTTCAAGGTGCTGTGTTTCGGTCTCTCCACAGCACCTCAGGTGTTCACCAGAGTGTTCACACTGATATCTTCGTGGGCGCACAGGAACGGCATCCGTCTCCTCCGTTATCTGGACGACTGGCTGATCCTGGCAGACTCGGAGTCGACCCTTCTTCGACACCGAGACAGGCTTCTGGGAATTTGCCAAGATCTAGGGATCATGGTAAATCTCGAGAAGTCCTCTTTGCTCCCAACACAACGACTGGTATATCTAGGCATGATATCAGACACCAATCTTCACAAAGCCTTTCCATCAGACGACAGGATAGCAAGGCTGAGGAGGGTTGCAGAGCCTTTCCTCAGTCGAGAAGACCTTCCAGCCCAATCTTGGTTACGTCTCTTAGGTCACCTAGCCTCCTTGGCCCGTCTAGTTCCCAACGGCCGCCTCAGGATGAGATCTCCGCAGTGGCGGCTCAAGTCCCGGTGGGATCAAGTCATCGATTCCCCGGACTCTCTGGTCTCGGAACAGACGGAGCTGCGGTTGTGGCTGACCGACGACAACCTTCGAAAGGGAGTGGATCTTCTCGTCCTTCCCCCGGATTTGATGCTGTTTTCGGACGCATCAAAAGAAGGGTGGGGGGCCCACGTTCTGAACCAGAGGGCCTCAGGCCTATGGTCAGAATCAGAAAAGTACCTCCACATCAACTGCTAGAGATGAAGCCCGTATTTCTGGCCCTTCAACTGTTCCAACAGACCCTGGCGGGCCACTCCGTGTTGGTGATGAGCGACAACACCACAGTAGTGGCTTATATCAACAAGCAGGGAGGTACCTTTTCACGACAGCTATCCCATCTTGCAGTAGAGATACTGAGATGGACCGAAGTCCACTCGATACGTCTATCAGCTCGCTTCATTCCTGGCAAAATGAATGTGCTCGCCGACAGTCTGAGCAGAGCTTCGCAGATAGTGAGTACCGAGTGGTCTTTGGATACTCAAGTAGCCAACAAAGTCCTGACTTTGTGGGGTTCCCCGACAGTGGACCTGTTCGCGACAGCCTTGAATTTCAAGCTGCCGCTGTACTGCTCCCCAGTCCCGGACCCCAAGGCACTCGGGCCCCAAGGCACTCGGGCAAGATGCCTTCCAACAACGGTGGGACAACATCGACGTCTCTGCCTTCCCACCGTTCTGTCTGATGAGAAGGGTGCTCAACAAGACCAGACTATCGGTCAACCTGTCAATGACCTTAATAGCTCCGCTATGGCATCATGCAGAATGGTTCCCGGACCTTCTGCAGCTCCTGACGGAACTCCCGAGAGAGCTTCCCCCTCGACACGAGCTACTCAGACAACCACATTGCAACATCTTCCACAAAGCCGTAACATCGCTTCGGCTTCACGCATGGAGACTATTCAGCGTCTCCTCACTGAGAGAGGCTTTTCGCAACAAGTTGCGGAAAGGATGTCTCGACACCTGCGAAAGTCATCCGCAGGGGTCTACCAGGCGAAGTGGAGAGTCTTATGTGGTTGGTGTCGTGGGAGGGGTATCTCTCCCCTCGATGCCACTATTCCAGCAATAGCGGAGTTTCTCGTGTATTTGCGGGAGGAAATGCGCCTTTCGGTCTCGGCGGTGAAAGGCTATCGCTCAGCCTTAAGCCTAGCCTTCAGGCTGAAAGGAATAGACATTTCCTCCTTGCTGGAACTTTCCCTACTCATACGAAGCTACGAGCTTACCTGCCCTCAGTCGGAAGTGAGACCTCCTTCATGGAACGTGGTTCGGGTCCTCAGGGCTCTGAAGAGACCCCTGTTCGAACCATTACGCCAGGCCTCTGACCAACACCTGACTTGGAAGACGGTATTCCTGCTCGCTCTGGCTTCGACCAAGCGGGTCAGTGAACTTCATGGTCTCTCATACGACATCGCCCATTCAAGGGGATGGGGAGAGGTAATGTTCAGATTCGTCCCTGAGTTTGTTGCCAAGACTCAGAACCCTGGAGTCCCTGACCCACGGTTCGACTCCTTCAGGGTTACGAGTCTCCGTTCCGTAACAGATGACCCAGATCATCTGTTACTCTGCCCAGTAAGAAGTCTGAGACGTTATCTGAAGAGAACAGCTGCAGTCCGACCCCGCGTGCAAGCTCTGTTTGTGAGCACGGGAAGGAGGAAGAGGAGGGTCTCCAAGAATACCATCTCAGCCTGAATTTGATGGACCATTCATCATGCCTTGAATCCAGACCCTACTCCGTCACGTCGCCCTAGGGCACATGATGTCAGGGGCATCACCGCGTCCCTGGCCTTCAAGAGAAACTTCTCTGTGACGCAGGTGTTACAAGCTGGGGTCTGGAAGCGTCAAACCACCTTCACAGCCCACTACCTGCAGGACGTTACCCACAGGAGCCTCGATACTTTTTCTATCGGCCCTGTGGTTGCTGCACAGCAGCTGGTCTAACCTCAGGCTCCTTACTGGACAAGTAGCAGAAGGTTGAGGGCACTATTACCCGGTTTTAGTCTGCGTCAATGAAAGAGTATGTCTGGCCCTTACTTCTTTCTTCATCCTCCCCTCTCTTGGGGAAAGCAGCATCCTGGGTCTCTGCATAGCTGACCTCAAACCTCTGCAGGTAAACCATGCTTCCTTGGGGTTCTAGTATTAAGAATAATACTGTCGCGTCCCCCATACCCTGACTAGGTGGTATTGGGACGTCCTAGCCTAGAATTCCATATTAAGGACTTCAGGTCAACTTCCTAGGACGAGTCACACTTCATTTCTCCACACACAACTTATGTAGGCCGCACGTTTCTTGCGTAGCAAGAAACTTGCGAGGTGCAGGGACTCTTTTTCTCGAGTGCTGCTCACTCGGGTTCTGAGTCCCCGGGTAAGCCAAAGCCAGTAAGGCTGGGGATTTTCCACCCTGCCTAAGGGTAAGTCACCCTATGTAAATAGCGTGGTTTGTATTTCGGTTACGGAACAAATGACAAATTCGGAGATAATTTGTATTTTTCCTAACCATACAAACCTTAGCTATTTACACATATTTGCCCGCCAGCCCTGTCCCCCAAGACAAGTCCTACCTCTAAGTGAAGTGAAGCAGCTCACCGGTGTGTGTGTGTGGGGGGGGGGTAGCTAGCTACCCCTCCCCTACCCCCGTGCTAACTAGCACGGGGGTAGTTTAACCCTCTTTAAAATCTAATGGCTCGTCATTTCAGCTACGCCGAAAGTAAACCTTATGGAAATAGCTAAGGTTTGTATGGTTAGGAAAAATACAAATTATCTCCGAATTTGTCATTTTAGACAGTTTTTAATAACAGTAATCTTGTGTCATACTATTATACTTTAGTTCTTATCTTATGTAGGTCTTCACCTGTGGCTTGTTTCCTTGATTGTGGGGGTCTTCCAATAGGTCTTTAACCTGCTTCTACCATATATACACTACTAATTTTCTGACCGTTTCTCACTGGTGTTTACCTCGGTGATTAGGCCATTTAATCTTTGAGATGTCAGTCCATTTTCCAGTATTATTAACAATGTTATTGTAAATTTACATCATCATCACCATGCTAGTGTAAATTATACTTATTAATTTTATTGTCATTACTGATAAAGAGATTAGGATTTGAAAAGCTGATAAATCTGTTCACTCTTAATCAACCCATGTTTTATGTCCATACCACTGTTAATGTTAGCATCGATCGGTCTGCTTGTAACTCAGTGCAAAGTAAGGTTAATTTTTTTAGTTCATGGTAGAAAAGGGTCTTAGTAATGTGTATTTTTCTTGTGTATACTTTTTGTCTTTAATTATCAACTGTCAGATTGTCTTTTTTATTTTGTGTGATATTTTAAAAGGATGTGAACCTCTCTCGTTTTTGGTGGTGGGTTTTTAATGCAAATTTAAAGGGTGGTCTTTTTTCCTAAAGTTGTCCGTCAAATTGTATTGAAACTTAGAAATGAACATTATGGTTGGTTCAGTGTATTTTTATTGTTTTGATGGCTTAAATAACTGCCATGGCTTTTTTAAATAGTGTAACTACAAATGTTTATCAAGATTATCTGTAATTTTAGAAAATTTTTGAAAAGCTTTTGAAATAATTTTCAAGTTTGCAAAAAATTGTATGTATTCTTTCTGAAGGGGGAAAAGTTAGTTGACACAAAAGATTTCCACCCATCGTGTAATAGAAATAGCAAATTTGAATGAAATTAGAAGTCGAAGTACAATAGATTAGAAAATGCAATTTTTTCAGTAATTTTTATTCTATAATTTTATTGATTTCCAGACTCCTCAATCATTTGGCTGATATGATCGGAAATGAAAGAACACAGGATATGCAATCATGCCTCAAGAATATTTACTGCACAAAGGTTCCGCTGCCTGGATCTGAAATTGCTGTGGCCTATGGAGATAATAAGGTACAGTAGTGTATTTCTCATGTTAGTTATATTTTGACATTCCAAGAAATAAAAATCTGTTTGATCCTCCAAAGTTATTCCTTTTCTTGGATTCATTAAAGGAGGGTGGGGTGCACACCTAAAGATGTGGACATTCAAAGATCAATTACAGTATTGAGTCACCTGGTTGCAAGGAGGAGGAGTCTTTATTCCATGAAAATTGGAGAGGCAGGTGTTAGAGTAGCTGGTTTGCCAAGTTATAGGACTTTGGAATGTACTGGCAGATCAGCTCAATCACCAAAGTCAGGTAGTAGGGCCAGCATGTTGTCACAACCAATAGTAGCAGATGGCCTTTTTGATATCTCGAGAACCAGAGTAATTGACCAATTTGCAAGATGGCTAAATAGGAATCTTACTGTGATTTGCTCTCCCATTCCAGACTCATGCATTTCACCACTTGGGGACAACCTCAAATGTGGATGCCCTCCCTTCCATTCGGTGATTAATTATGTACAGTAGTATCAATTCCTGTTCTAAGTAGGACCCTAGTGCTTTTGTTGGCCAGAGACTGAATGGTACTTTGATTTGTTGTTCCCTCTTATTAAGGTAGCCCAAACTACTTTGAGAGGCACTTTTGTTGAGGTAGCACTAGCCCATAAATGTTCTTGCTCTTCATAAATGAAGACTATCCATTGTCTCTTGCAAAAGGAAGGGTTTTCTCACAGAACTTTTATAAAGATGTTAACATACCAAAGCAGATGTTTACTTCTGTAATTGGTGTTATGAAAGGGATTTCTCCCCTTTGAGCCAATGTTCAGCAGATTATAGACAGACTCCCTTATTTACCTCTGTGGAGACAAGCTCCTTTCTGTGCCTGGGAAATGGTTATTGTGCATCCTTTTCCAAGGTGTTCAAACTAAAGGACTTACACTTCTCATCATCATTATAGGTCTCTGTGCTGTTGAAAAGCTGTGAACAGTTTTGCCCACCCTGTCAACTCAGACCTCTCGAGTGTAATGTCTCGTGTCCTTGGTAATTTCATACGAGCCTTGCACGGGCCTTTGGCTGAGACTGTAGACACATTTAACTCGAAAGATCTTATTCTTATTTGCATTAGCATCAATAAAGAGGGTAGAGGATTTGTACAGCTTATTGTATGTTGTATTTCACTCTGGAGAATAGAGAACTTTATTGTTCTCATTCATTTTGGAGGTTGTGGTAATAAAACAAAACCTGTGAGTCCGTGAAGAGAGATTTGAGTACTTTTTAACCTGTTACCTAACAGAATTCTCTGGTGAGGATTCTTATCGGATGCTATTGTGCCAAATTAAGACCTTACTTTTCTACCTCTGGAGAACTTGACATCTTGACCTGAAAAGTGACAACTCTATGTTACCACTGACAGACATGAAAAAATCTATTCATTGAATAGTATCTCGTTGTGGCATTGTGCAGTAATTAAACAGGAATATGTGTCTCCAGTTGCAAGTGTTGGCCCAGTACTGCAGATTAAGAGCTTCCAAACCCGGAGGCATTGGCTTTCATAAGAACATCTTGATAGCACGGGTATTGAGGGTAATTATCTGGTGGCACCAGATCTCCTTTATTGCTTCCAACATCAGGGACATTGCCCACAAGTCGAGATTTGTTCCCCATATAAATATTGTTCGATTCCCAACATCTGTAACAGCCTAAGTAACTACTAGATGGGTTGGCATTTCATCTAGGTTTATGGTCGTCGTCGTTGTCGGCGCCCACTCGTGTCCGAGTATTGGGTTCTGTCGTTAGCCATCAGCCTCCTATCTGTGGGGTGGGTGCTTATGCCTGATGTGGCTGTTAAGTCCTAGTCTGTGGTGGAAGAGTCGCGGACAGTGTTCACAAGGGAGGGTAGGTGGTGGGCGGGGCTGTTCTAATCGCTCTCTCCTTCTTCTCCTCCTAGCCTCCTCATTTTGTCTCCTCCTCTCCTCGAAGTCCACGGTGCCATGGTGTACTGTAGTCCTCCAGGTTTTCCTGTCCCTGGCTGTTTCTTCCCATTAGGAAGGATCGATGTCAGTTAGAGCCAGGGTGCGCTTTAGTTGATCTTTATAGCGCATTTTCGGGGCTCCTCGTGGTCTGGTGCCCTGTGTCAGTTCTCCGTAGAATATTTTCTTTGGGAGCCTAGATGGATCCATCCTATGCACGTGTCCTATCCAGCGGAGGCGGTGGTAGATGATGGTGGCCTCCACGCTGGTCAGCGAGGCACGTTCTAAGACTTCAATGTTGGTGGTGTGGCTCTCCCAAGGGATTTTCAAGATCTGCCTCAGTTTCATTTGTTGGAAGCGTTCTAGGTTTTTAAGATCGTTTCTATATAGCGTCCATGTTTCACATGCATACAGGAGCGTGGAGAGGACTACTGCCCTGAACACCATTATTTTGGTGGTCATTGTCAGTGCGTGGTTGTTAAATACGCGGCGGTTGAGTCGGCCAAAGGCGGAGTGGGCTGCCCTGATCCTGTTCTCCACGTCCTTTTTGCTTGTGGGAGCTGATGTTAGGATGCTCCCTAGGTAGGAGAACTGGTCCACCTGTTCTAACGGTTGGTCATTCACTGTGGTATTGAAGTTGGGGAGCATTAGTCCTGGTGGATGTTGGACGAGGGTCTTGGTTTTGTCTGAGTTGACTTGCATCCCAAAACGTTCGTAGGCATTCGTAAAAAAGTTTATGGTAGTGAATGATTGAATGAGAGGTGTATCTGGTCTTTTTTACTGTCTCTTTCCAACTTAGCATACCGTACTGTTTACTTTCCGAATCGATCAGATATTCAGCAAGTTACTCGACAGGAAAACTTGTTCCTTGCTATTTATTTAGCAAAGGAATGTGATTCCCTTCTTATTCCAATAGGGAGGGATGTGTGGACAGTAGAACACATGTTGGGATATGTGACATTTGCTACCCTACAAGCCGAAGTTTACATGTTAGGAAAGTGTATGGAAATCTTATAAAGATTTGTCTCACAGATGCGAATCTCTTGCACTGGTGTCTGTTAAATCTTACATCACATATGTCAGGCCAAACAGCAGTTTATAGGATTCATGCTTCTTCCCATGTTCATATACATGACTGGGAAGGGAATCCTCACATAAGAGGTACAGTTTAAGGTTTTTATCCTTGTCGAAATAAATTGCAAATTTGCTAAGTGATTTTAATAGTTCCTAGAATGCAAACAAAATTTTTTTTTTATGATGAATCTCACCCCAATTTAACCTAGCTCCCGTGCATAGTGTTGAGGGGAAAAAATTAACACCAATACCCTGAGCAGTGTAGATATTCCTAATTTCCCCCTGGCCTACCACTCCCAAACTTTTACAGGCCTTTGACTATTTTTATTATTATTTTGAATGTGGATTTTTCATAAATTACAAATTACTTAATGGATTAGATTTTCAAGTTTTGGGGGACCTTTTGAGAGTTCTCAACGTGAAACCTAAATTGATGATGTAAATGTTCCTTAAATGAACATTGTCGTTGTTGCCAATCTTGGACTGAAATAGTTGGCTTTTATCACAACTGATATCAGTTATTTAGAATTTGTTAAATAAGTCTCAAATGGAAATATAAAACTATTTTGGTTAAAGTTCTATCTATACTATATATAATAATGATAATTTTTAACATTTCAGTTACATGATTCATAGGTTTTTCTATGATGTAGAAGCATAGCCCTATTTGGTAAGTTGTTAACCTTATTAAGTTTATATACAGTATTTATATTTCAATAATTTTTGTCTTTTTCTTTACAGTTTTTTGTTGCGCAGTGCCCTAACCATCTGAGACTTCCAACCATTCCTGAAAATGTAAGCTATCCTATTTTGTAAATGCTTTGGTTGATTATATATGTATGAATGGTTGCAGCAATGAAGTAATTCTAGTTTTATATATTTACTCAAGTTTTATAAGGAATGAAAGAGGCCATAAGATATCAATGTTAATTATTGCATTTTGCTAAACATTGTAGTCAACGTACCATTATTTAAATAGATCAAATATTTGGTTTAAATATGAGGTATGTATATAATGACTAAAACAAAATTTACATGCAGATATGATATATTTCCTAGTACCATTCTCTGTTGTTTCATTCATATGTTTAAGGAAGGTAGAATTCTCATGTAGTTACTGAAATATTTTTATGCAAAGCACTTTTCTTCGTAATCCTTCTTATTGTTTTTACCTCACAAAACATTAAATTTCTCCTAAAAACCCTTATTCTTGCACCAATGAAAATCAACGTTCATATTGCATTGTCATTATTTATTTGTGTAGGTTTATTAGAAATCATGGAATTCAATATTGAGAATAATTTAGATATGGTATCACTTTTAATTTTATCATGACTGATTAACATCCATCTTGGTTCGCTTCATTTGTATTATCCTTTCATATTGATAACTATGATATGATAAGGGCCTTTAATCAATTTAAAAGTGAACTGAGCAAACATTATATAATGGGTTTTTTAACTTTGGTTGTTTAAGTTATTTCAAATGATAATTCAAATGGAAAGCAAGTTTTAGATACAGGCTTGGTAGGGTTCTTAGGATTGTAATTGTTATCTTGAATCTTTTTTGCTCACTGATATTTGTTTTATAACTTATTGTTATGCAAATTACTCATGTTATCTACCCCTTTCACTCTTCAGAGAAACCTGTCTGAATATTATAATGCCGTCGATGCAAATAACATGATGATCATTTTTGCGTCGATGCTCCACGAAAGAAGAATCATTATGGTTTCTAAACGGCTTTCAAGACTCTCAGCTTGTGTTCAGGCAGCCAATTCGATCATCTATCCAATGCAGTGGCAACATATCTTTATTCCCGTTTTACCGGAACATTTAACCGATTATCTTTTAGCGCCTATGCCCTATCTCATAGGTGTCAATTCTTCGCTCTTATCGGTAAGACTATTATCGGATTTTACTTTTTTTCCCCCAGTTTTCATGTTTAGTAGTTATAATTAAGCTCAAGTTTCGTTTTGCATTTGGAACAAAGACTTCACTATTATCATGAAATTATAATATAGTTTATTGAAGAATTTTTGCTGCTTTTTTTTTTTAAATGAAATATTTTTGCTTTTTGGATTTTTAAATGACTGTGTTATCATGAAGTTATAATACAGTTTATTGAAGAATTTTTGCTGCTTTTTTTTTTTTTTAAATGAAATATGTTTGCTTTTTGGATTTTTAAATGACTGTGTTATCATGAAGTTATAATACAGTTTATTGAAGAATTTTTGCTGCTTTTTTTTTAAGTGTTTGCTTTTTAGATTTTTAAATGACTGTGTTATCATGAAGTTATAATACAGTTTATTGAAGAATTTTTGCTGCTTATTATAATATGAAATATGTTGGCTATTTGGATTTTTAAATGAGTGTGTTATCATGAAATTATAATACAGTTTATTGAAGAATTTTTGCTGCTTATTATAGTATGAAATATGTTGGCTATTTGGATTTTTGAATGAGTGTGTTATCATGAAATTATAATACAGTTTATTGAAGAATTATTTCTGCTTTTTTTAATTTGAAATATGTTGGCTATTTGGATTTTTAAATGAGTGTGTTATCATGAAATTATAATGCAGTTTATTGAAGAATTTTTGCTGCCTGTTTTAATATGAAATATGTTGGCTATTTGGTGTCTGATTTTTGCAATTCTCTTTTCAGAAAGTACAAATGGAGGACATCGGGGAAGCGGTTATATTAGACGCAGACAATAATTTGGTGAAGACTCCCTTTAGTGACTTGGAGACACTGCCCGATGAAGTTATTATTAGTTTACGAAGAAGTTTGAAGAACCCAAATAATATGCTAGGTGATCACGTAGCGCGTGCATTCTTACGTGCGCTTGTCCAGATTATCGGTAATTACAAGGAAGCTCTGCAGTTCCGGGAGGAAGACTCAAAAATTACTTTCAACCGAGAAAAGTTTGTTAATATCCGTCCGAATACCTTCCAGCCATTTGTAGAAAAAATGCTAGAGCTTCAGATTTTTCGACAGGTATGTTATAGTTGACATGTAGTATATTTATCCATTTTGTTTATTTGTTTATTTTAGGCCATGACTTAATGGTATACTCTAGTATGAGAAAATATGTTTGATAAATATATATGTATACAGTAATCCCTTGCATTATCGCTGTTCACCTATCGTTCCCACAATAAATTTTGGATTTATAAATATATTGTATGTACAGTGTAAATGTATATCGCACTATTCTCTATATTAAGGGTTTCTGAAGGTAGATAAGTATATTTTTAATCTTTTAATTTTTTTTTTAGATTAATAATTTTTGTCAAATTAATGTAGCATTCTTCATATCCAGCAAAGGTTGCAACTTGTCATTGTATTATCCCGTTCTGATAAAAATAATGATTATCCTTGTAAAATATCTATAGTACTCCATTCAAAATGTCGTTCATTGTAATATCGTCTTGGTTCATCATCTGATTTTTGTGTATCTTTATTGCGTTAGTGCTTACCTACATCTTTCTATTCTTTCCTCACTGTTGTAAGCTTGAGGATAGTTTGTTTCATGTGGCGCGGAGATCATGGATGTTTATTTTAAACTCCTTTATTATGATCATAAAGATCTTTAAATTGTCAATACAAATTCTTTATATTTGTGAAATATAAGTTTTATAGAGAATAATTATCTAGATTGATGAATGTTTGAAAGGATATTTTTGTCAATCTATTCTTCAGGGGCACAAATGTAATAGCTGTGCTTTTCTTGCAAATAACAATTTATCCAAATGTTTTTTTTTATATTTTCTACTTAGGGTACTCAATCTCTTAATGTTGTTAACCTGTTGTACAGGTACTTCCGACAATAGTGATTGCTAAGCATATAGGTAAAACTGAATGTCTTTTGTACTATTACTTTATTCCTCTTTAGTAGTGATAATGGAAGTAAATCCTCATCTTGAGATGTTCGTCATTGTTTTTGTTAAGCTAGTTCTTTATAGCAATCAGAATTTTAGAACACCTAACTTGAGTCCCAAAAGGTTCAGACTATGATCCATGGTGATTTTCACTTTAAATAGATATTACCAATGAATGGTTTTCCAGTGCAGGGCATTCTGAACCAATTTCATAAACTCAATCTAATCACTGATTTTAAGAATGATTGAACCACTCTTTGAAAATAGGACTCTTAATCAATGAATCTTTGAAAACTATAGTCCATTTCTTTTAGCGAGACAGATTTGCATCGACTCGCAGCGGTGCCCTTTTAGCTCGGAAAAGTTTCCTGATCGCTGATTGGTTAGAATTATCTTGTCCTACCAATCGGCGATCAGGAAACCTTTCTGAGCAAAAAGGGCACCGCTGCGAGTCGGTGCAAATCTGCCTCGCTAAAAGAAATGGACTATAGATACTATTACCTTAATAAAATGATAATATATCATAATAAAGTTGTAAAGCAGACTAGCCCCATGTGAGTCAAGTGCCTCCACTCATCTGTCTTGTTAGATTACCTAATGGTGATAATTATAACTTTTATCATTTCTAGACTTGCAGGGTTTTTCTAAATGGTTTGGTTTTAAATGGGAAGGGAAAATTTAAGCTTAGCCCTTTTACCCCCACCATAAGGTTAAATTTCGAGCACATTTTGCTATATATTTTTTTTAAATTGCTCTAACAGGCATAATTTTTGTCTTAGAGAGGTCATGTTGGTGTCATCCTTTTGGAAAATGCCTGAAGTTTCTCATAAAATTATCAAAAATAAGTAAAAACATGTAATTAACAGTGTTTTGCAAGAACCTACCGGTACGTCCTTTTGGGGGTGAAAGGGTTTTAAAAGAAAGGAAAACAAATTCACAGTTAAATGGGAAGAGCTCTGAGGAAATAGAAGAAATTAAAGGCAAGAGTGAAGGACAGGGAACCATTTCTAGAGCATGTGTGACCAGGTAGATTAGCTGTAAGTAATTGCGAAATTGACTTTCCCCAAGTCATAACTTATGATGAGGATTACGAATTGCAGCCTTGTTTTGAAAATCTAAGCTGCTAAGTAGCTCCAAAGGTAAATAAATATATTGTTGGATAACTTTGGTTTGGCCCAATTAAGGAGGTTAAATACTTAAAAATAATGGATATGCATTATGATTTTATTGTAATGTGTAGTTTTCCCAACACGTAGGTACGCTGTGTTCAGTTTATTTTTTGATATATACAAGTTATCAAGATATTATTTTGAAATTTGTGTTCCATTGTTTATGAATTTTACAGGTCTTATTGTTTGTGAGGGTGCTAATTTCTTATTAAAGCCATTAAAGTTAATTTTGCTTTAATAAGAATTAATTTTTCAGTTTATTGAGGAACGCTTAGATCGTCTTAACTCAGGCAAACAAACTTCTGACGAATTTGAATTAGAAGTCAGCGTTCACTGTGAAAAGTCATCGTCAAAAATGAGGCAGCAATATAAGCAGTTTGTAACCAATGTTCGTAAGGAAGGAGGTGCGATCATGAAGTCGGTGAAGAGTAAGGTAAGCCTTGATTGGAAGTTATCAAACGTTACATTAAATTTTGAGTGTGAAATTTAAAGGAATGTACTGTAAAAAGGGCCTGGGGCTATCTACTTGAAGCATGTTGAATGCTAAAAAGAAGAGAAAGTTTTGATATTGTATGATGTTCATGAAGATGTAAAATTAGAATTATGCTAAAGTAAATTTGTGATATTTTATTAAGGCTTTGTCTATAAAGAGCTTGGAAAGATGTTGCCTGATAATGAAAGACTGAAGAAGGGAAGTTTGAAATATATACAGTAGTGTAATTATCTTTGATATTTTTTTATATGAAATGTTAACAATAACAGAATTGAAAGCTGTAATTGCTTTCAAGAATAAAGGGTATTGATCGACTTGTATGTAAATTTAGGCTAGGTAGCATTCTTTTGTACATTTCAAGCCAACTTATAAATGTATAGTTCAGCATCATCATCATCATTAAAATTTTCACACCATGTTTTTCTTTTACAGGGTTATATGGGAAATGAATTCCCCATTTCCTCTCTTGTTCACTTTCTGCCTGAATTTCCATTTGATCCAAGTTTTTGTCTTTGCTACTTCTTTATTTACTGGGCCTTCCAATTGGTCTTCGGCCTGCCACTGCCACGTCTATATTTCTGACTACTGTAATTGTTTGTTTCCCCTTTGGATCACATACCCAAACCTTGTTATCTTTGAGATCTCTGTCTATTTTTCTTTCTTTGTACACCACAACTCTCAGCAGTCTCATTTGTAACATCTTCCCAGTGTACTCCAGCCATAAACCTCGGCATAATTTTGTTGCGTTCTTCCTGCCCTCATAATCTTGTTTTCTCTGCAAAGGACCAAACTCGACATTTAGAAACTGATGAATCGGTGTTTACATATTCACAACTTACTTATGAATTCTATTCTTTTGGAAGACTTGTCTCTCGATAATATATGCCAGACAAAATGGTTAATATAAGTAATGGGTTTGTGCACTAAATTTACATTGCCACAAAATGAACACCTACTGTCAGTGGTACAGAAATATCTTTCTATGTCTCCCAGGCTGGTGTTGCTATTTTTTTCTTAATATACTTTCTTCTCCAGTGTCACATAATCGCCATTTAGCAGAATGCCTTGCCTCCTTGAAGGTCTGCCTTTCTAAAACACAACAGCATTCTCATTCATTCTATCCTCACATTTTTCCTTCTCATATCAGGCTTGAAATATCCCTTAGTCTATCCAAATTATTTTATCCTAAGAACAACTTTTGAACCAGTCTGTTACTTTGGTTCCTTAATATTAACTTTATCCTTAAATCTCTTCCATAGATTTGAATAGTTGATGTTCTCATCAGATTTTTCTCTTAAGATTACCTTAATTTTCCTCAAGAATTTTATAAATAATGTTGTTAGGAATAGAAATTACTATATCATGTTAATTTCAGACCTGGAAATGTTCAAGTATTAACAATATTGAGTTAATTAGGAATATTTACGTGTATAAAGAAGTAGTTTTTTATCCTTCTCAAGTTTATGAAATTGCTAAATGGATTATTACAAGGACTTAGGTTATGATAGTCATTTTTTTCTCTCATGAACATTTCTTTACATCAGACTTCGAAGTGTAGTGCTATTTTACAATGCATTTAGTTTAATAAAGTCATTAATTTCACTGTAACTGCTTGAAGATCCAAATTCTTATCATGCTGATAATGGTATCAATGTATGCTATAGATACTGTTCACATCAAAGTCAAGTATATTTGAAAATTTGGCTGATCACTAAGATTTGCACCAGCAGATTATTTTTAATGTCTTACCATGGACTAAATCATTTGTAGCATATTTAGTATGCGATTTCTTATGTAAATGTTGTTGTGAGATTTAATACAATAGGAGTTAGGGTAGGTCTCTCTCTCTCTCTCTCTCTCTCTCTCTCTCTCTCTCTCTCTCTCTCTCTCTCTCTCTCTCTCTCTCTCTCTCATGTAAATGTAGTAAGATTTAATGCAATAGGAGTTAGGGTAGGTCTCTCTCTCTCTCTCTCTCTCTCTCTCTCTCTCTCTCTCTCTCTCTCTCTCTCTCTCTCTCTCTCTCTCTCACATGTAAATGTTGTTGTAAGATTTAATACAATTGGAGTTAAGGTAGATTCTCTCTCTCTCTCTCTCTCTCTCTCTCTCTCTCTCTCTCTCTCTCTCTCTCTCTCTCTCTCTCTCTCTCTCTCTCTCTCTCTCTCTCTCTCTCTCTCTCTCTCTCTTCCTTCCTCTCTTCCTCTTCCTATGTAAATGTTGTAAGATTTAATACAATAGGAGTTAAGGTAGGTCTCTCTCTCTCTCTCTCTCTCTCTCTCTCTCTCTCTCTCTCTCTCTCTCTCTCTCTCTCTCTCTCTCTCTCTCTCTCTCTCTCTTCCTTTAGTTTCAGGATACATTTTTTCAAATTTTATCAATAGATGCTATAATTATTATTCCATGTCACAATAATATTTGATCTAGGGAGTTCTCATTTGGTGTCTGGGGAATTCTTTATCTGTTGTTATTTTTCAGATTTTCTGAAGCGTCATTCAGGTGGTGTGAATTGCTTGAGGAATTATCCAGCTTAGGCTAATATACAATGTTCTTATTATTTTCTGCATTAATTTTTATAAAGCATATTACTGTATACAGTACTTTTATATTGTTTATTTTTATTTTTATTTTTGTTAAAACATTTCATTTTTCAATATTAATCTTACCCGATAATCATGTAGCTGTCAACTCTGTTGCTGACAGAAATCTACGGTCGGGATACGCCAGCGATCGCTATACAGGTGGGGGTGAACACCACAGCGCCATCTGTGGTCAGGTACTCCAGTACTTCTTGTCAACACCACCTCAATTTTTCCTCTGTCGTGCCTCCGGCTAGACCTACATGGATACGCTGTTGATTCTGGAGTTATTGCTCACGATTTGGTGATGTATTTGCTCTAGAGTTTAGCCTTCGCTATTCAGGAAGCTTTATCATTAGCTTAGCAAGTTTTTGGAATTAATTTGATTTAATTTTTTATTTAATTTTGGTGACGAAGAGAGTATGAACTCTCTCTCACTTTTAATGGCCGACCCTTCCCTTAGACGGAAGTGTTGGTGTCGAAGAGAGTATAGACTCTCTTTCTTAATTTTGCTTAACAAAAGTTATAGATTTATTTTATATCTCTCCGCCTTTTATAGGCCTCTTCGATTAACTTCCTTTTATTATAAACTTATTAAAATTAATTTTTATATTTGTTTATATTCGACCTTTCCTAATAGTAGGCGGTCTTTTCTTGGAACCGAAGTTAATTAACATTGAGCCCGTCATTTTGTTGTTACCTGTTAACATATTATGCTATTTTAATGTTTTTGAAAGAATTTCTTTGATAGTCTCGTACTGTTTTCAAAGTTGAACTAACGTTTTGTTTTGTCTCTGCAGTTGCTGACGTTCAGAACGTTCAACTTGCGCTCTATCGTTACGATAGAGAGAGAGTATTCACGGTGTCACGTTGCAGTAAGAGTAGAACGATTCTAGCGTTTTGTTCATTCTTTCTTAGCTTAAATGGTTTTAATTCTAATAAAGGAACTTTTTTTTGGGAAATCTTTCAGTTTTTTTCCTTTAACAATAATATGTTTTAACGATATATATAATTGGGCTCATCTCTCAGGTTCTAAGTCAAGAGAGAGAGAGAGAGAGATAGAGACGGAGGGAGAGAGAGGAGGATAAACGTTTCGTTCAAGCGGGTAACGTTGTTATCGTTTTTGCTCTTCTCCCTAGTCTCTTTAGGGGAAGAAGGTAAACGTTTCTAGAGTTTTATTCTTGTTCTCAGGCTTTATGCGGTGAGAGATTTTAAACGTAGTTTATTTGATCTAGTGTTTAGTCTCTTTTCCAGCCACTGAATTATTTATCTTTCATTATGTTTTTCTGTTACATTGTAATACTGTTTTCGCAATTACTAACTTTTAATGAAGGATAGAATTGCGTGTTTCAGGTACAAACCACTTAAAGTTTCGAGTTCAGTGAAATAAGTGCAAACAGAAAATCAAAAGTGATAAAGTGATAAGCGCAAAGTGTTACAGTGTTGCGTTCGAGGGTTCGTCTGTTCGTGCCAGTTGTTCGCCTAGTCTGGGACCTCTTACAAGCTCCCAAGCCCAGGGGAGAAGTAACGTCGAAGGACTTATGGGTTCATCAGGCCTTGATCGACGAACAGACGTTTCCCTCCGTGGTTTCGGGTGTAACCAACTCACGTAGCCGATGTGATCACCCCACCCACACAAAGACGAGAGAGCCCTTTTATTCCTCGTCTGCGGAAGAGGTTTCTCGCAGAAACCATGGACCAAATCTTGCAGCTTTTAAGTGCAAGTCGGTCCCTTCCGCGCAAGTCCAACTCCTAGGTGGTGCCATTAGCACTGGGTCAGTTCGGACTTGCTGCAGTACGACAACTGCACACCTCCCAGAGAGGCAAGGTGGTATCGCAACAGGCAGTAACTCCGTCTGTTGCCGCACCGGCTGTTTTAGACCCTCAGTCTCAACGGACAGTAGCTCCGTTTGTTGTTGTCTTTCTTAAACTCTAGTGGTCTATGCTGCAGACAATGCAGTCTCAGCTTGCGGTGTTGATGCAGGAGTTTCAGGCAGAGAAGGTTAGCACACCTCCTCCTGCGAGCGCTCCTCCACCTCTGCGCAGTCCACCCTGCCAGACGTATGATGTTGAGGCTCCTCCTGCCTCCATGCGTGAGCTGCCGCATTGGGAGTTGCCAGGTACCAGCGCTATGCAGCAACCTCCACTTTCCTTGAGGCAGGAGCCTCATGCTATGCGGCAACCGCCTCAACTCTTGAGGCAAGAGCCTCAACTCTTGAGGCAAGAACCTCAACTCTTGAGGCAAGAGCCTCAACTCTTGAGGCAAGAACCTCAACTCTTGAGGCAAGAGCCTCAACTCTTGAGGCAAGAACCTCAACTCTTGAGGCAAGAGCCTCAACTCTTGAGGCAAGAACCTCAACTCTTGAGGCAAGAACCTCAACTCTTGAGGCAAGAACCTCAACTCTTGAGGCAAGAGCCTCAACTCTTGAGGCAAGAACCTCAACTCTTGAGGCAAGAACCTCAACTCTTGAGGCAAGAACCTCAACTCTTGAGGCAAGAGCCTCAACTCTTGAGGCAAGAGCCTCAACTCTTGAGGCAAGAACCTCAACTCTTGAGGCAAGAACCTCAACTCTTGAGACAAGAGCCTCAACTCTTGAGGCAAGAGCCTCTCTCTGCGCAGCCTCCTCCTCAACCCTTGAGGCAGACGCAACTCTTGAGGCAGGAACCTCATGCTATGAGGCAGCCGCCTCAACGCATGCAGCAACCGCATTCTTCACAGCATGAGCCTCTCTCTGCGCAGCTACCTCCTCAACCCTTGAGGCAGACGCAACTCTTGAGGCAGGAACCTCACAGGAGCCTCATGCTATGCGGCATCCTCCTCAAACCATGAGGCAGGAGCCTCATGCTATGCGGCATCCTCCTCAACCCATGAGGCAGGAGCCTCATGCTATGCGGCAACCTCCTCTACCCATGAGGCAGCCTCATGCTATGCGGCATCCTCCTCAACCCATGAGGCAGGAGCCTCATGCTATGCGGCATCCTCCTCAACCCATGAGGCAGGAGTCTCATGCTATGAGGAGCCTCATGCTATGCGGCATCCTCCTCAAACCATGAGGCAGGAGCCTCATGCTATGCGGCAACCGCCTCAACCCATGAGGCAGGAGCCTCATACTATGCGGCATCCTCCTCAACGCATGCGGCATGAGCCTCATCCCTTGCAGCATGAGCCTCATCCCATGCAGCATGAGCCTCATACCATGCAGCATGAGCCTCATCCCATGCAGCATGAGCCTCATCCCATGCAGCATAAGCCGCACGCCATGCAACATGCTCTGCTTACCTTACAGCATGCTCTACATTCAGCATGCTCTGCATACAGCATGCTCTGCATACCTTACCGCATGCTCCTCAGTCACACATCTTTGGTTGTTGCCAACTCACTAGACTGTCAAGCAGTTTCATAACGTTGCCTTCTAGTCTGCTGCTTTTGCACCAGTGAAACCCTCACTGAGAGAACTTAGCTTTTCTCGGATATGGTTCCTGTAGATGAGAAAGTGCTATTCTCCCTCCTTCTGATATTCCCTTGAGGACTCTGTCATTTGGAGAGGAGCCTTTAGCTGCTTAGCCTCCTATGGACTTTTATTTAAGCATAACATGCTTCCAGGGAGGGTAATGGTTCCACTTCAGTCGCTAACCCCGTCTGTTACCACACCTGCTCCCATAGACCTTGAGCTTTGTTGCAAGACATGCAGTCCAAGCTTAGTCCTTGTTAGAGGATTTTTTTGTTTACGGAGTCAGTGTGTCACTGGGAAGACGTTCAACAACCAGCAGAAGTGACTTGTTGTGACGCAGTGCGGCAACCTCAGCAACCCGATAAGGAGTTGTCTGTACGACCCAGACAGTCTAGACAGCTTCGGGTTGTCGCTGTACTTCCTCGCTTCCCCATGGTTGACAGTTCACAGACTGTGCAGCAGTACCATGATCTTGTGTCCGGCTCCGTCAGACGACTAGCTTTTAAGAGCTCCCACAAGTCGTCGCTGTCTGGAGATTCTCAGATGGACTATGGATCTGACCAAGGAACTGGGCCTCCTGGTCAATTTTGAGGAGTCCCAGCTCGTCCCATCCCAGACCATTGTCTACCTGGGTATGGATCTTCAGAGTCGAGCTTTTCGGGCTTTTCCGTCGGCCCCAAGGATCTACTAAGCCCTAGATTGCATCCAGAGCATGCTGAGAAGGAACCGATGCTCAGTCAGGTAGTGGATGAGTCTAACAGGGACACTTTCATCGCTGCCCCTGTTCATCGAGTTAGGGAGACGCCACCTCCGCCCCCTTCAGTATCATCTAGCGGCTCACTGGATAAAGGACATGACGCTAGAGACGATCTCAGTTCCTGTTTCCGAAGAGAGGAGGTCTACTCTCACGTGGTGAAAGAACAGCTTTCTTCTCAAGGAAGTCTACCTTTGGCTGTTCAGAAACCCGACCGCCGTCTCTTCTCTGACGCATCAGACACGGGCTGGGGTGCGACTTTGGACGGACAGGAATGCTCGGGAACATGGAATCAGGAGCTAAGGACACTTCACATCTATTGCAAGGAGCTGTTGGCGGTTCATCTGGCCTTGATAAACTTCAAGTCCCTCCAGCTTAACAAGGTGGTGGAGGTGGACTCTGACAACACCACAGCCTTGGCTTACATCTCCAAGCAGGGAGGGACTCATTCGTGGAAGTTGTTCTAGATCGCAAGGGACCTCCTCATCTGGTTAAAAGATCGAAAACTCACGCTGGTAACGAGGTTCATTCAGGGCGATATGAATGTCATGGCAGATCGCCTTAGCCGGAAGGGTCAGGTCATCCCCACAGAGTGGACCCTTCACAAGAATGTTTGCAGCAGACTTTGGGCCCTGTGGGGTCAGCCAACCATAGATCTGTTCGCTACCTCGATAACCTAGAGGCTCCCGTTGTATTGTTCTCCGATTCCAGACCCAGCAGCAGTTCACGTGGATGCTTTTCTGCTGGATTGGTCCCATCTCGACCTGTATGCATTCCCGCCGTTCAAGATTGTCAACAGGGTACTTCAGAAGTTCGCCTCTCGCAAAGGGACACGGCTGACGTTGGTTGGCTCCGCTCTGGTCCGCGAGAGAATGGTTCATAGAGGTACTGCAATGGCTGGTCGACATTCCCAGGACTCTTCCTCTAGGAGTGGACCTTCTACGTCTACCTCACGTAAAGAAGGTACATCCAAACCTCCACGCTCTTCGTCTGACTGCCTTCAGACTTTCGAAAGACTCTCAAGAGCTAGGGGCTTTTCGAAGGAGGCAGCCAGAGCAAGGAGGACATCCACTCTCAGAGTCTATCAGTCTAAAGGGGAAGTCTTCCGAAGCTGGTACAAGGCCAATGCAGTTTCCTCATCCAGTACCACTGTAACCCAGATTGCTGACTTCCTGTTACATCTAAGGAACGTAAGATCCCTTTCAGCTCCTACGATTAAGGGTTACAGAAGTATGTTGGCAGCGGTTTTCCGCCACAGAGGCTTGGATCTTTCCACCAACAAAGATCTACAGGACCTCCTTAGGTCTTTTGAGACCTCAAAGGAACGTCGGTTGTCCACTCCAGGCTGGAATCTAGACGTGGTCCTAAGGTTCCTTATGTCATCAAGATTTGAACCTCTCCAATCAGCCTCTTTTAAGGACCTCACATTAAAAACTCTTTTCCTCGTGTGCTTGACAACAGCTAAAAGAGTAAGTGAGATCCACGCCTTCAGCAGGAACATAGTTTTCACATCTGAAACGGCTACATGTTCCTTGCAGCTCGGTTTTTTGCTAAAACGAGCTTCCTTCACGTCCTTGGCCTAAGTCGTTCGAGATCCCAAGCCTGTCCAACTTGGTGGGGGACGAACTGGAGAGAGTACTTTGCCCAGTTAGAGCTCTTAGGTACTATCTAAAAAGGTCATAACCTTTACGAGGACAATCAGAAGCCTTATGGTGTGCTATCAAGAAGCCTTCTCTTCCAAGGTCTAAGAACTCAGTTTCTTACCTATTCAGGCTCCTGATTAGGGAAGCACATTCTCATCTGAAGGAAGAAGACCTTGCTTTGCTGAAGGTAAGGACACATGAAGTGAGAGCTGTGGCTACTTCAGTGGCCCTCAAACAGAACCGTTCTCTGCAGAGTGTTATGGAGGCAACCTATTGGAGAAGCAAGTCAGTGTTCGCATCATTCTATCTCAAAGATGTCCAGTCTCTTTACGAGAACTGCTACACCCTGTGACCATTCGTAGCAACGAATGCAGTAGTAGGCGGGGGCTCAGCCACTACATTCCCATAATCCCATAACCTTTTTAACCTTTCTCTTGAATACTTTTTATGGGTTGTACGGTCGGCTAAGAAGCCTTTCACATCCTTGTTGATTTGGCGGGTGGTCAATTCTTTCTTGAGAAGCGCCGAGGTTAAAGGTTGTGATGAGGTCCTTTAGTATGGGTTGCAGCCCTTTATACTTCAGCACCTAAGAGTCGTTCAGCATCCTAAGAGGACCGCTACGCTCAGTAAGGAAGACGTACTTAATAAAGGCAGAGTAATGGTTCAAGTCGTCTTCCTTACCAGGTACTTATTTATTTTATGTTATTTTTGAATAACTAATAAAATAAAATACAGGATACTTAGCTTCTTTGTTAACATGTATGCTGGTCTCCACCCACCACCCTGGGTGTGAATCAGCTACATGATTATCGGGTAAGATTAATATTGAAAAATGTTATTTTCATTAGTAAAATAAATTATGGAATATACTTACCCGATAATCATGATTTAATTGACCCACCCTTCCTCCCCATAGAGAACCAGTGGACCGAGGAAAAAATTGAGGTGGTGTTGACAAGAAGTACTGGAGTACCTGACCACAGATGGCGCTGTGGTGTTCACCCCCACCTGTATAGCGATCGCTGGCGTATCCCGACCGTAGATTTCTGTCGGCAACAGAGTTGACAGCTACATGATTATCGGGTAAGTATATTCAAAAATTTATTTTACTAATGAAAATAACATTTTTCAATATTAAACTTAGCCGGTGATCATATATCTGTCAGCTCTGTGCCCGACAGAAAAACCTAAGGACAAAATACGCCAGCGATCGCTATACAGGTGGGGGTGTACATCAACTGCGCCATCTGTCGAGCAGGTACTCAAGTACTCCATGTCAACACAGAACCAATTTTCTCTCTGTCGTGCCACTGGCAAGACCTACTAAATACGCTGTTACTAACTGGATTTGTTTTCACAACTATTTGGTGAAGTACACTATTCTAGTTTTGAGCTTTCGCTATGCAGGGGTTTTATCTTCATCTCAAAACTTGAACTCGTTTTGGATAGATTTAATTATGGTGACAAAGAGAGTATGGACTCTCTTTCACTTTTAAATGGCCGACCCTTCCCTTAGACGGAAGTGTGTTTAGGTTTTTAGTAATTTTGCTTAACACGTTATAATCTATATATTTTATATCTCTCCGCCTTTATTAGGCCTCTTCGATTAACTTTCCATTTATTATAAACATATAAAAATAAATTTTTATGTTTTGTTTATATGCGACCTTTCCTGATAGTAGGCGGTCCTAACTTGGAACCTAAGTTAATCAACGTTGAGCCCGTTATATCGTATTTAGCCTTTAAAGAATTTAAAACTTTTTAAATTTAATATTTTATGAAAGAATTTCTTTGATAGTCTCGTACTGTTTTCAAAGATGAACTAACGTTTAGTTTTTTAGACTACGCAGTTGTTGACGTTCAGGACGTTCAACATGCGCTCTATCGTTACGATAGAGAGAGAGTGTATCACGGTTTCACTTTGCAGTAAGAGTAAATCGATTCTGACGTTTCGTTCATTCTTTCTTAGCTTAAATGGTTTAAATTCTAAATTAAAGGAACTTTTTTTTTTTTCCTTTAGCCAAATAACATGTTTTGACGATATATAATTGGGCTCTTCTCTCAGGTGCGAAATCAAGAGAGAAAGAGAGAGAGAGATAGAGACGGAGGGAGAGAGAGGAGAAAAAAACGTTCCGTTCAAGCGGGTAACGTTGTTCTCGTGTTACTCTCCTCCCTAGTCGCTGTACGGGGAAGAAGGTAAAACGTTTCTAGGGTTTTATTCTTGTCCCCAGGCTATGTGTGGTGAGAGATTGTAAACGTAGTTTATTTGAACTAGTGTTTAGTCTCTTTCCCAGCCACTGAATTCTTTATCTTTATATATGTTTTCTGTTTTTGCTAGTATTAATGAGCTGCATTATACGACTGTTTTCGCAATTACTACCTTTTAATGAAGGGTAGAATTGCGTGTTTCAGGTAGAAATCAGTAAAGTTTCGATTTCAGTGAAATAAGTGCAAAACAGAAAATCGAAGTGATAAAGTGATATGCGCAAAGTGTTACAGTGTTGCGTCCGAGGGTTCGTCTGTTCGTGCCTGTCGTTCACCTAGTCCGGGACCTCTTGCAAGCTCCCAAGCCCAGGGGAGAAGTAATGTCGAACGACTTATGGGTTCGTCAGGCCTTGTTCAACGAACAGACGTTTTTCCCTCCGTGGTTTCGGGCGTATCTACCCAAGATCGCCCCACCCACACAAAGACGAGAGAGCCCATTTACTTCTCGTCTGCGGAAGAGGTTTCTCGTAAGAAACCTTGGACCAAGGTCTCGCAGCTTATTAAGCGCAAGTCGGTCCCTTCCGCGCAAGTCCAACGGCCCAGGTGTAGCCACTGGGTCAGTTCGGACTCGCTGCAGTCTTCCGATGACCGCACACCTCCTAAGAGAGGCAAAGTGGTACCGCAACAGGCAGTAACACCGTCTGTTGCCGCACCTGCTGCTGTAGACCCTAAGTGGTCTTTGCTACAGTCTATGCAGACACAGTTAGCATCTTTTATGCAGGAGTATCGTGCGGAGAAGGTTGACGCTGCACCCGTTAGCCTACAACCAACCACGGTTGTGCGTACAGTAGACGCTGACGCTACCTGCTCCCGCACTCCGCCTGTGAGAGTTCCACCACCCATGCGCAGTGTACCCTGCCAGCCGCACGTTGACGTTCACAGACGCACGCTACCCTCCGTTGACGTTCGCGAGTTACCACAACAACAGGAGGGTGGAGTTAAGTTGCTTTGTTTTGACGCTGTGCGTCAACCTCCACAACCCACTGTGGTTACCGCTACTCGCCCGCAGCAGACTAGTCAGTCAGGAGTAGAGGCTTTGCTTCCCCACACAGCTATGGTTGTTGCCAGCTCACAGACTGTCAAGCAGTTACATGACGTTGCCTTCTGGTCTGCTACTAATGCACCAGTGCTGTATGTCCTCACGCACCTGTTGTGGTTGACAGTTCAGTTTTTGACAGTTCACAGACTGTCAAGCAGTTACATAACGTTGCCTTCTGGTCTGCTGCTAATGCACCAGTGAGACCCTCACTGAGATAACCTAGCTTTTATCTGACAAGGTTCCTGTAGATGAGAAAGTGCTGTTCTCCCTCCTACTGATATTCCTTTGAGGACTCTGTCATTTGGAGAGGAGCCTTAAGCAGCTTAGCCTCCTATGGACTTTAATTAAATCATGATGATTTTTGAAGGATCTTCGTCCGGATCTTGTAACTGCTGCTCCTCGTTCGCCTAACGTCAGAACTTACACTAGGCCTAACTACTTCGAAGCCGTTGTTGTTAAGCTAGTGCTCTCTCACTCTCCTAGAGAGCGTTACGTTGGCTAGGCGACTGGTTTTTGCACCAGGAGGAGTTTTAGGGATACAGCCTTTGATTTCCCTTCTTTTAAACTGGCTTATAGAGCGAGAGTCTGTTAGGACACGAGAGAAGTTCTCGGCTTGGGAGTTCATGCCTCTGCCCAGATAGACTTCTCAATTCTGGTAGACTCGCCCTGGCGCCTAGCCAGGAGACGCTCCAAGTTGTTTACAGGTCAACTTCTCAACTTTTGTCGAGCCTTTGAAGTTTTGCTGTACTATTATGTCACACATAACAAGGCTTTCAGGGATGGTAAATGGTTCCGCCTCAGTCGCTAACCCCGTCTGTTGCCACACCTGCTCCCGTAGACCCTAAATGGGCTTTGCTGCAAGACATGCAGTCCAAGCTTGTGTCCTTGATAGAGGACTTAAATACGGAGAAGAACCTTCTGGCCAACAACCTTCCAACCGGTTGATTGTGCGCCCTGTTGACGCTGAGGTATCCTACTCGCGTCTGCCAGTTGAGGTGGTTCCTCCACCGATTCGACCCAGTGTGGGTTGCCAGTCGCACGTTGACGTTAAGCGACGCTCGGAGGTGGTTGTTGACGTTCAGTGTGTCACTAGGAAGACGTTCAACAACCAGCAGAGGTGACTTGTTTTGACGCAGTGCGTCAACCTCAGCAACCCAGTAGGGTGTTGACTGCACAACCCAGACAGTCTAGACAGTTTCGGGTTGACGCTGTACTTCCTCGCGCACCCATGGTTGTTGACAGTTCACAGACTGTGCAGCAGTGCCATGATATTGCGTCCGGCTCCGTCACGCATCCACCAGTGCGACCGGATTCAGCGAGTCAGACGTTGCCCACTCCGTTGCCGTTTCCTCATCAGTTTCGGATGAGGAACCCTCTGATGAGGACGTTGCTGAACAAGACGATCAACCCCCAGCCCTGCTATCCATCCAGAAGATGCTGAAGAAGGAACGCTGCCCAGTCAGGCTGTGGATGTGTCTGGTAGGGACACTGTCATCCGTGGATCAATTTGTGTCACTAGGAAGACTACACCTCCGTCCTCTTCTATACCATCTAGCTTTTCACTGGAAAAAGGACAAGACGCTAGAAGCGGTCTCGATCCCGGTTTCCGGAAAGATAAAGTCTGGTCTGACTTGATGAAAGGACTATATCAACCTTAGAGAGGGTCTTCCCCTGACTGTTCAGACTCCCAACCACGTTCTCTTCTCGGACGCATCGGACGTAGGCTGGGGTGCGACATTAGACGGTAGGGAATGCTCGGGATTATGGAACTCGAGTCAAAGGACAATGCATTTCAACTGCAAGAAGCTACTGGCAGTACGTCTGACCTGGAAAAGCTTCAGGTCTCTCCTTCAAGGCAAAGTCGTGGAGGTGAACTCGGACAACACCACGGCTTTGGCGTACATCTCCAAGCAAGGAGGGACCTACTCTCTGACATGGTACGAGATTGCAAGGGACCTCCTCACCTGGTCAAAAGGTCTAGACATTTCACTAGTAACGAGGTTCATCCAAGGCAACTTGAATGTCATGGCAGATTGTCTCAGTCGGAAGGGACAAATAATTCCAACAGAATGGACCCTCCACAAGGATGTATGCAAGAGACTTTGGGCCACCTGGGGCCAGCCAACCATAGATCTCTTCGCAACCTCGATGACCAAGAGGCTCCCAATATTTTGCTCACCAATCCCGGACCCAGCAGCAGTTCATATAGATGCCTTTCTACTAGATTGGTCACATCTAGATCTATATGCATTCCCTCCGTTCAAGATTGTCAACAAGGTACTGCAGAAGTTCGCCTCTCACGAAGGGACAAGGTTGACGCTAGTTGCTTCCCTCTGGCCCGCGAGAGAATGGCTCACCGAGGTACTTCGATGGCTAGTAGACGATCTCAGAACACTTCCCCTAAGGGTGGACCTTCTGCGTCAGCCACGCGTAAAGAAGGTATACCAAGGCCTCCACGCTCTTCGTCTGACTGCCTTCAGACTATCGAAAGACTCTCGAGAGCTAGAGGCTTTTCGAAGGAGGCAACCAGAGCGATTGCTAGAGCAAGGAGAACATCCACCCTTAGAGTCTACCAATCGAAGTGGGAAATCTTCCGAAACTGGTGCAAGTCAGTATCCGTATCCTCGACCAGTACCTCTGTAACTCAAATAGCTGACTTTCTCTTATATCTGAGGAAAGAACGATCTCTTTCAGCTCCCACTATCAAGGGTTACAGAAGCATGTTGGCATCAGTCTTCCGTCACAGAGGCTTAGATCTTTCCAACAATAAAGATCTACAGGACCTCCTTAAGTCTTTTGAGACCACGAAGGAGCGTCGTTTGGTTACACCTGGTTGGAATTTAGACGTGGTACTAAGATTCCTTATGTCAGACAGGTTCGAACCGCTACAATCAGCCTCCCTGAAAGATCTCACCTTTAAGACTCTTTTCCTGATATGCTTAGCCACAGCTAAAAGAGTCAGTGAGATTCATGCCTTCAGCAAGAACATCGGATTCTCATCCGAAACGGCTACATGTTCTACAACTTGGTTTTCTAGCTAAACACGAGCTGCCTTCTCGGCCTTGACCAATATCGTTCGATATTCCAAACTTATCGTATGGTTGGAAATGAACTAGAAAGAGTCTTATGTCCTGTAAGAGCTCTTAAGTTCTATTTAAAAACCTTTACGAGGCCCGTCTGAAGCTTTATGGTGTTCAGTTAAGAATCCATCTTTGCCTATGTCAAAGAATGCTTTATCCTATTTTATCAGACTGTTAATACGAGAAGCTCATTCCCATCTGAGTGAGGAAGACCAAGCTTTGCTGAAGGTAAGGACACACGAAGTTAGAGCTGTCGCAACTTCCGTGGCCTTTAAACAAAATAGATCTCTGCAAAGTATAATCGACGCAACCTATTGGAAAAGCAAATCAGTGTTCGCGTCTTTTTATCTTAAGAATGTCCAGTCTCTTTACGAGAACTGCTACACTCTGGGACCATTCGTAGCAACGAGTGCAGTAGTGGGTGAGGGCTCAACCACTACAATTCCCTAATTCCATAACCTTTTTTAATCTTTCTCTTGAAATGTTTTATTATTGTTTTTGGGTTGTCCGGAAGGCTAAGAAGCCTTTCGCATCCTACTTGATTTGGCAGGTGGTCAAAGTCATTTCTTGAGAAGCGCCTAGATTAGAGGTTTTGATGAGGTCCTTTAGTATGGGTTGCAACCCTTCATACTTCAGCTCCTAGGAGTCGCTCAGCATCCTATGAGGATCGCGAGGCTCAGTAAGGAAGACGTACTTAAAAAGGCAGAGTAATTGTTCAAGTCGACTTCCTTACCAGGTACTTATTTATTTTATGTTTGTTATTTTGAATAACTGCTAAAATGAAATACAAAATACTTAGCTCATAATAATGTCAACATGTAATGCTGGTCTCTACCCACCCCCCTGGGTGTGAATCAGCTATATGATCACCGGCTAAGTTTAATATTGAAAAATTTTATTTTCATTAGTAAAATAAATTTTTGAATATACTTACCCGGTGATCATATATTAAAGGACCCTCCCTTCCTCCCCAATAGAGACCCAGTGGGCCGAGGAGAAAATTGGTTCTGTGTTGACATGGAGTACTTGAGTACCTGCTCGACAGATGGCGCAGTTGATGTACACCCCCACCTGTATAGCGATCGCTGGCGTATTTTGTCCTTAGGTTTTTCTGTCGGGCAGCAGAGCTGACAGATATATGATCACCGGGTAAGTATATTCAAAAATTTATTTTACTAATGAAAATAACATTTTACTATTATTTTGAAATTTACCTCAGTATGTGATCTTTTACAAAGGTATTTATTTTTTATTTTTTGCAAGTTGTGTATCAGCATAGCAGCAGTTTTTTAAAAGTACCAGTTGTCTGGCCGATTTGGCCAAATAAATCCGGATAATCAAGCAGTTACTACTTTCTCAAATTTATATCTATTTCACCACAAACCCAGTCCTCATATATAGCCCTCCTTTGTGATCTTCAAATAATCCAGATACTAAATTCTTTAGTTTAACTAATAGAAGGAATTGTATCCATCTGCATATGCACCACGAGAATTGTCGGCTACTCAGCTGGGAAATATAGCCTGTTCCTAGGATTGCAGAAGCACCAGTGATCAATATAGCAAATTGACCACAGACGTGATCACGAGCTGGTCCCCTGACCACAAGGATTAGCAGGCTTATTGTTGTCCATCAGATTTGGAGGATATTAGATTGGCATTTATGTGTAGGGAGGAGCTGTGTTCCATTTAGGTTGTATCTATGACTCGGGATCTGGGGATCAGAAGTTCAAGCCCTGCTTACAACTTGGATATTATTATGTCCCTTCCCTTTGCTACTCATGGGTGACCTTTAAATCCTCTAGGAAAGGGGATATCCTGCCATCCTTGAACAAGTATGGACAGATTTACATGACAATTTACTCAGGATCGATGAAATATCTTTGCTTCATTTGTGTACTGATAGTTTTTATTTTTTTAGTCAAAGCCCCATAGTTTAACATAGCTACTTGCCCTCAAGACTTTACTCAGACACCTGCAACAGTAACATAGACCTCCTATAAAGTGCTCTATGTGTATCCTTCGTAAGGGCATTCAAACCGTATAACCAATTTGGTTTATATGTGTTTTGGGATTGTAATAATGTAAATGAATTCTTTAGAAGAACATTTTCTTTTCTGTCTGTCAATCATCTCATGCCTTCCAGCTTCACTGAGAGGCAGATTATAGCTGGGAAGGATCCAGTTGGTGCATTACTCACATATTTGTGTGAAGCAAGAGTCTGAAGTGTCTGACCATTTGAAGATCATGAATGTGGGCTATACGAGTGATGGAAATTTAAGGAAAAGAAATGGTTTTACTTCATGAAAAAAAATTATTTTTTGAAAATTTTGTACATAATAAGGGTCATTTTTAAGGAAATAAAAATTGGAATCTTTTCAAGCCCATACGTGAATTTTACATACAGTATTTTCTTTTGAAAATTTCAAATGTTCAAGAAATATTCCTAAATTTTGAATGACTTATTATGATATACGGTAATTCTTATATGAACGAGTAGTAGTTGTGTGTAGAATGTATTTTTCATATTGAAGAACCGACCCAAATTTAGTTTAAATCTATAATTTTTTACAGAATGGAAACTTTTTGCTTTTCAGTAGCTGATATTGCCAGTCTGAGCTTGTAAACCTAATTACAAGATCTCATAGGAAAAGGAGAAAACTAGTAATCTTTTTGAAGATTAGACCTTTTTCTGTTTTGAAGAACCCTTCATCAGATCTGTTGTAGTTTTCTCACTTTATTGCTTGGTCTGTTTGTGTATTAGCATCTCTATTGTGCTTTTTTTCTTGTCAGAATCTTTTTTTTTTTTTTTTCACGCATATTCATTATGATTTAGGTCTTCACCATCATCGATGTCCATGTTCAGAGACTCCTAAAACCTTCAGGATTTGTTATTTAGTCAGTCATACCTGCATCCAAGAAATATTTATTCACACATCTTGTATATACGTGACGTTATTCAGCTATTTCTGTATCAATCTTCTGATGACAGTAAGCTGGTGTATAAATAGACTTAGCTTCTGTAAATACTTCCCTATATCTGGAACTAAGACAATGGTTAAACCAATTTCATTATAGTTTTACAGTTTCTCAGTTTACCAATTTCATCTACAGTTTTCTAGGGTGAGTGCTTAATATTTCTTTACCTTATACACAAGTAAATGCTTACAATTAGAATATTCTCGGTATTGAGAAAGTAGTAGAGTCCATATATTCCCTAAAACCCAGGGCTTGTAAGATTTCTTTTGCTACATAAATCTGGTTGCTCATTTGTTAATAAGAAAGTCCAGTCTTAACATTGAATGCTTACTGACTTATAATAATTCTGTTTGATGTGCTTCAGAATTTGCGTACTGTATCATTCAATGAAGTATTTTGAAATTGCGCCCTTCATAGCTCCACGTAGTATAAGTTTTTGCATTTTTTAAAAGATACCTTTGTAAGCCATCTAGTGCTTATATTAAATGTTTTAGAACTTGATTTATCCAATACTCCATGCTCATATGACCATAAAACACACAAAACACACTTGTCACTTACTCCTATATTATTTTTGGGTCACTTCAAGAAAATTTTGTTGATGGGTTATCTTATAAAGCAAGGGTAAATACACCTAGCAAAGCCTGTGAAAATGCATCATAAAACACAGGAGGCCAAAATTACCGTATTCAATAAATTAAAGATAGAAAGGTTGATGAAATTAGTTGCCCTTCACCACAGCCAGCTATTCACTTAACGCTCAAATCACTTAGATCTCAAATTATGGTAACTCGGCTGTAGAATTCTTTCAGAATATTACAATAGGCAGACAATAACATTGTCTTTTATGGTATTACTTAGTTAAACCCTGTATAGACTGTCTTGAGCAAGAATCTTCTCTGTTTAGACTCTACTATTGATATTGGTTACTGAAAAAATTGATAGAAGTGAAAGACTTTACTCTACCAGTTTACTGTAATTGGCAATGTCATGGACAAGGATGCTTTTCCTGCCCTCTTTCAACTGTTTCCTTAGCACTTCATTTCACTGTTTTTTTTTTCTTTTCTCTCCATAAATTGTTCAGAAGCAGGAGAGGTCTGATCTTCCAATGAAGTTACTGCTTCACTTGTTTCAAATTAGAATTTAAGGGTTGGTCTCTTTTTAGACTGGCAATATTGCAATAGTAGTTTGTAAAATAATGGGTCTGTGTTCATGAAATTAAATGTAAAATATCTCCAAATGAAAATCATGCTTCAAAATCTGAGTTTTGGGAACTTGGTATGTCTGCAGCCACCATATTGCATTTGAATGATTTCAGAGTCTGCCTGAAATAATTTAATATTTGATTTACTCCAAATTTGGAGTCGGTTGTTCAAAGTCAAAGACATACAACACATATACAGTACTGTCATTTAAAGACATAAAACAGTAAATACTGTACATTTACACATGTATAGAAATTTGGTATGAACTTTTTTTTTTTTTACATTACCCAATGTAAAAATGTTGTATACAGTCTTTTTCTTAAACTGTGAATAGTTTTTGCAAATAATAAACCAAGCCTCTGCTTTATCCTTTGTAGAGCCCGTTTAGACATCTGAAAAGTAACACCACCGTGAGTACTGCTTTCTTGAAATTGCTTTGCAGTCGTTTGGTTAACACTTCGTTTATTAATCACTTGTGTTTTTTTATATGGGACTTCGTCTTTCTAAAGCCACGATTAGTTATGCTTATATTTGTTTTTTTATTGTTTGTTTTCTATGGTTTTGGGAAGGTAAAGGTAAAATAGTCTTTTAAGTCTTTTGAGGTTCTACCAGAGACGGGTAGAATCTCATAGCAAACTGGTAACTTGAACTGCTTTGTTTTGGCTCGCCCCATGTAATCTTAGCACTATATTCTTTACAGACCAACCCTGCTGTTAAGTCTGCTGTTAAAACCGTAAGTAGTTTTGCTGTACTAACATAGCTTTCTTTATTATAAAGTCCTGAGGGAAATTATTTTATATGACAGAATAATGTCAGATTTCAAATAGAAGGCCCTTAATTGTTTTACTTTAGGTTTCAATTTTTAAATTGGAATAGTAATTTAACCCATATACCTATGGTACTTAGGTTCTGAAAGAAAGAAAGGTACGCTAGACAAGTTTTAAATAGTTCGTCATTCCTTATCTAGAATATAGTATATTTACATTTTTATTAGTTTTTAGTATAAATTATGCTTATGGTATCCCTGAAAAACTGGATTTTAATATTAAGATTAATTATATACTCACCTGAGGTTCATATGGCTCCCTTCTCAAAGCTGTTAAAATGTCTACGTTTATCCTAGAAGTCTATGAGTTAGCTAGGTTCAGATCAGGGCAAGTTAGGCTAGTATCACTGCCTTTGTTCAAAGACATGTTAGCCTTCTCAGATTGCATGAACATAGCAATTTTATCAAAAAGCTTATGAAACTCACCCCTTACCACCCCTGGGATCTCCGTAATAGCGTGAGTGGTATAATTATCTCCAACCCCACTGTATTATTAATATTATTATTATTATTATTATTATTATTACTAGCCAAGCTACAACCCTAGTTGGAAAAGCAAGACGCTATAAGCCCAAGGGCTCCAATAGGGAAAAATAGCCCAGTGAGGAAAGGAAATAAGGAAATAAATAAATGGTGAGAACAAATTAACAATAAAGCATTCTAAAAACAGTAACGTCAAAATAGATATGTCATATATAAACTATTAACAATGTCAAAAACAGATATGTCATATATAAACTATAAAAAGACTCATGTCAGCCTGGTCAACATAAAAACATTTGCTCCAACTTTGAACTTTTGAAGTTCTACTGATTCCACTAGCTTAGTCTTCTATGAATTTTCCCTGAACTATAATATACTTTTGTTTTTTTGTTTAGAGTCATTTACATGAAATTGGTGAGCTACCATACTCAGCATATGCAATACACCTCTTGAACAATTAACAAAGGAGATGCTAGAAGACATCATCGATTAATGTGCTGCAAAATAACCGTTATCTCAGTAAAATACTATTTGTAGTTGCAGATGGAGCTATTGCATTAACAAAGATGAAAAGACTGATATGGCTTAAACTTAGTACTCCATTGGAGTGGTGAGACTATAACATAGAAAGAAAATTTTAACTTTTTAGATTTGTAGGATAGACATTGAAATCTTAGCTTCGAGAGGGTAGCAATCAATAGAAATATTATTAGTTTAGTTGCTTAGTGCCTTTGATTACTGGTTGTCAAAAAAGTAAAGTGTAAGTAATGAATTTTATTCTTAGCATTTTGCAGTGACTTATTCTTATCCTTTCATTGCATATCACCATGATTAATTTATCAATGCTGTAAATCTAATTTATAAGAGAATGAATTTCTAAACATTACATGACGAATAAGGGAATTCCATATTCTGATTATATTTTTTTTTCTTTTTAAACAAGATTCTATATTTTTCAAGACAAGATAAAACTTGGTTAGCTTGTAGATATGGGCTGGTGCTATATTTCATTTTTGTCTTTGTTTCTTTAAACTTGTGGGAATGTTGATCAGTTCTCTTATTGCCTGAAGATGCTTGCTGAAGTTTTATATACTTTTTTGGCTATCACTTCTCATCTATTTCTGCACTAGAATTAGCTTTAAGGTGAACTAATTTTTTTTAAAAAGTATTTCAAGGTTTGCATCACTATGAAATGAAGTCAAACTGTTTTAACCCTTTTACCCCCAAAGGACGTACTGGTACGTTTCACAAAACCCATCCCTTTACCCCCCTGGATGTACCGGTACGTCCTTGCAAAAAATGCTTTAAAAATTCTTTTTTTCATATTTTTGATAATTTTTTTTAGAAAATTCAGGCATTTTCCAAGAGAATGAGACCAACCTGACCTCTCTATGACAAAAATTAAGGCTGTTAGAGCAATTTAAAAAATATATACAGTGATACCTCGGTACTCGACCATAATCCGTTCGAGATCCGTGTTCGACCTCCGATTTGTTCGAGTACCGAATTTTTTTTCCCCATAAGAAATAATGGTATATATTCTATTCCGTTCCCAAGCACTCGAACAGGCCCAAAATATTAATAAAACGTGTACCTAAACAACAATAATTATCTAAATGTGTATGAAATTGGTCAGAAAATCCTATAAAACAATTTTAAACCATTTACTGTACTAAAATAAAACAATTTTAAACCATTTTCTGTACTGTAGTGAACATACCTTTGAGCAGCGGTTCGATGGCATACAGGGATGGATGTGGAGAGGATGGAAGGGGGAGGTTACTGCTTGGAAGGAGAGTCCCCTTCCATGATGTGGCGGGGTAGTTCTCCTTCAGGAGTTGTTTCTCTCTCCAATGAAAGGGTGGGCAGATCTATTTCAGGGGTTTCTTCTCTTCTTTGTCTCTTCTTTGGAGGAGAAACAGGCTTTGATGTAGCAGCTTTCTTTTCTTTTGTGAAAAACTGGTCTATTGTTAATTGTTTCTTCCTCCTCTGCAGTATTCTTCGAAAATGATACATGACACTATCATTAAACATATGCACTGCCCGGTTTGCTACTGCAATTTCTGGGTGGTATTTTTCAGCAAAAGCCTGCACATCTGCCCACTTGGAACAAATTTCATTGATGAGAGAACTTGGAACATCCTCCCTTACCTCATCCTCTTCTGAAGATTCCTGCTCCACAATCAGATCCTGCTGCTGTTGTTGTTGCAGGTGCAACAATTCCTCCACAGTCAACTCGGTAGAATGGCTTTCTACAAGCTCATCAATATCATCCTTGTCGACCTCAAGCCCCAAACTCCTGCCCATGACAACAATTTCCTCAACGACATCAGTGTCATCAGAAATTACAGGGGTAGCAGTGCTTGGACCCGCCTCTGGTTGGAAACCTTCAAACTCCCTCTCTGTGACACATGATGGCCACAGCTTACGCCAGGCAGAGTTCAATGTCCTATAGGTCACACCTCGCCAAGCTTGGTCAATCATGTTAACAGAGTTGAGGATGCTGAAGTGTTCCTTCCAGAATTCCTTTAGGGTCAACTTCGTGTCACTGGTCACTTCAAAACACTTTCTGAAAAGGGCCTTGGTATAGAGTTTTTTGAAGTTTGAAATGACCTGTTGGTCCATGGGCTGGAGTATGGGAGTAGTATTGGGGGGCAAGAATTTGATTTTGATAAAGCTGTATTCTTCTTTCAAGTCATCCTCGAGACCTGGAGGATGTGCAGGAGCATTGTCCATAACCAGAAGACATTTCATTGGCAAGCTCTTTTCAATGAGGTAAGCCTTAACCTGGGGGGCAAACACTTCGTTTATCCACTCAGTAAAGAATTGTCTTGTGACCCAAGATTTAGTGTTCGAGCGCCACATAACTGGTAGTGCACTTTTACAAATATTATTTCGTTTGAACACCCGGGGGTTGTCCGAGTGGTACACTAACAAGGGTTTGATCTTGCAATCGCCACTTGCATTTGCACACAGCAACAATGTTAGCCTATCTTTCATTGGCTTGTGACCTGGCATCTTCGTCTCGTCCTTGGTAATGTACGTATTGGCTGGCATTTTCTTCCAAAATAACCCAGTCTCATCACAATTAAAGACTTGTTGTGCGATCAAATTTTGTTCATTTATGTACCGATCGAATTCCCCCACGTATTTATCGGCTGCAATTTGATCCGAACTAGCTGCCTCCCCATGCCTAGTAACACGATGAATACCTGTTCTATTACGAAACTTTTCAAACCAACCCCTGCTCGCTTTAAATGTAAATGAATCACTTTCACTGGTACTCGGACTTTTCTTCACTAATTCTTCATAGATATGCAACGCTTTTTCACAAATGAACGCTTCACTAACACTTTCCCCGGCCAACTGTTTTTCTTTAATAAATATTAAAAGCAACTTTTCCATCTCCTCAATCACTTGTGGCCTTTGCTTAGTTACCGCCGTAACTCCCGTTGCAACATTCGCCTTCTTAATCATTTCTTTATGCTTTAAAAACGTAGAAATGGTCGACTTCGCCATTCCGTATTCTACCGCTAAATCGGACACTCGTACACCATTCTCATATTTCGCTATAATTTCCTTCTTCAACTCGATCGTTGTTCGCACTGTTTTCCTCTTCTCCTTCCCCTTAACACTCATTACTTTCTTGGGACTCATTATGAAAGCTAAAAAAGCAATTAAAAGCACTGAAAATCACTAAATCACAACGAATGCTGATCGCGCGTTGTCTGAGTGACGCTCTCGAGAGAACTGATGCTTCCCGAACAAGCGAGAGTGGCCGAGATGGCGCGATCATCACAAAGCCCATGCGGTCGTCACGTGTTCGGCTGGTCGAGTACCGAATTTTTGGTCGAGCACCGCAGCAAAAATTTCTCGAAAATTTTGGTCGAACTCCGAATTGTTCGAGTATAGAGTCGTTCGACTACCGAGGTATCACTGTACTGCAAAATGTGCTGGGAAAAAATAACCCCCTGGGGGTTAAGGGTTGGAAATTTCCAAAGAGCCTGGGGGTAAAAGGGTTAAGGTGTACTTGCAGCAAAGGCATTTGTTTGAACAGATATGAGAAAAAAAGGTGTGTTCATTCAAAGTACAAACTAGTGCATTACAGGAGGTTATTGATTGCAGTAACAAATGGTAAAAAATCTCCACAAAGCAGGTTAAATGATTCCTCAAAAGTTAGTTATGATCTCCCTACACTCTATCAATTTGAGGCTTTTATGCAAAAAGGGTACTTTTTGTACTCTGGATATTTTTTCCTTAAACATTATTTATTCATTTTCTTCACTCATCACTTTCAGATGGTGGTTTCTTGCAATGTATAATTTTACTATAACTGAAAATTGTACATCAGTTCCCATGCTAATATATTCATGAATTATGGCAGAAGTGTTGCCTTTGATAACATCCTGTATCTTACATTCAATTTTTCTCAAAATGTTATTTCTTCTAAAGTTGGCAAATCTGAGATTTCATAATGCCCCCTTAATTTTCATTCTTTTGGTGAAGCTGGTTGATGCTGTGGTATCATGTTGACAAATGATGTTGAGTGTTTTTCTGGTCACTCCTATCTTAGAAAGATATACATCTATTTTGAGAGCAAGTATAGATTTTAAAGAGTATAAGCTAATTTCGGTAAAATCAGTAATTTCGGATGAGTTTATTGCTTCGTTTTATCATTTAGTTTACTGAGTTTAACAGTGGAGTTTTTAATTAGAATTCCAGTCTGCTTTCTTATTTGATGAAGAGATTCTCTCGTTTGATTCAGCTAATCATTTGTTCTACTTTCCTGTCCTAATATTTGATATACTTGCAGCTTTTTATATCTGTTCATTGTCATTACTTAGTAGATGTATTGACTTAGCCACTTTTCTTCAATGATACCCATGTCCTTTATTCGTTATGATTTGGAGTTACTGCTTATTGCCACAATGTCACTAACTAATCTATTTTCTTTGCATTTTGATAGCTTTCCAGTGAATAGCTCATAGTATGTCATGATCATATTTGACTTAAACATTATGAACCACAATTTTCCAACTTCAACTTGATAACAAGTTTGTTTTGCTTCTGTGCTATTTATTACACCTATTGATTGCCGCTAACTTTTACATAATCAGTTAACTGATTATAGGCATTGAATAGTACAGTGTTTACTCTACTTGAGTTTGAAGGTCATCTAGCCAACCTTCAAAGTAATGTGTATGTTTGCCTTAGGAAAATTTTCTTTTTTGTGTGCTTAAAATCTAAATAGAGGAAACAAATTTTGGAAATATTGGTTAAGAAAGCAATGAAATTGATGGAGAATTTTTTTTTATAGTTTGGATAACACTGAGTTATTGGTTCATATCCAGGAAAAAGTAAGTAACTCAGTATATTCACGTAAGAGTAATTGCACTGGTAAATTCAGTGCAGGACATTGTAGCCATTACTAAGAGATCTCTACAGTGTCCCTTGAGCCCTAACTGCACCAGCTTTATAGCCTCTTTCTTTACCTATGTTCTACTTCTTTTCCTTCATCTAGCTGTTCAAACTCCTATTAGTTTTCAGCTTAATATTGCAAATGCAGGGTTTTCCTCTAGTTAAACCTCGGCACTGCGTGCCCCATTGCCATGCTTTTTGGCTCAAATTCCATACATCTATTCATCCTCCTGACTGGGGGAACTATTAAAAGGAAATGTTTGTATTTAGGAAGCCCAAAATTTATTTTAGGTCCTGTACTATACTGTATGGTTGTTATTAGCTGGAAACTTGTTTTAGCCCATTTTTGCTTGCTGCTCAAAGAAAGTTTCAGAAATTGAAGATGTTTTTATTGACATTTTGTCCTTCGAGGTGGATTCATTTCTGTCAACAACATTCTTCGATGTAAAAAATGTATTATTAATAGAATTTCTTGTGCCTCTTTTTCTGTTAATGAAGTATTTTAGTAAAAGTTTGTCATGCCAAAGAATTTCAAGGTACAGAAAATTTATAGGATTAATTCTATTTTATATATCAGTCTTGTTGCTGTGGCACCGAAGGGTGATACTGTTTTATAGTCATGTTAATACTGTGCCATCATTGTCAAAACAGAATTGTTATACTGAGAAAGTTAAAAACTTTTAAAACCCAAAACTGAAAGTAGGAGACCATTAAGTAAATGTTTGATACTTGTCATTTCAAGACCATATCACCAAGGAAATTTTGGCATGTTTGCAGGTTAGGACTATGTAAGTACTCTGTATTACTTAGGAATTTGATTATTTGCTTGTTCCATTTGATTAAGGAAAGGGGTGGTTGTTTTAGACTTTATTTTTTTTTATGTAAAAGGGTCAGTCTTCTCACACTTCATTATTGGATCCCCATTTTAGTTGCATATGCTAGAGTAATGGAGAGGATTCTGTTGTATATTCATGGTATTAATGTTGATTGATTTATTCTTCCATTATATATCCTCCTCCTTTTTATTGTAACGAAAAGATAATTATTTTTGTGAGAAAAAAGAAGACAGGATCAAGTCCCATATAAATTTTTAGCAGTAGTACAGTCAGTCTCAGTTTTGTGTTGGAGAATAGCAAAGCGTATTACTGTACAGTAGAATCTTAGCACTTTAGTTGCTTTTGTACAGATCACCAATACATGCCACAGATTTTAGCAGCTTTTGTATTGTATAAGTAGATTGTGAAATATTGTTTACCCAGTGTTATTGTAGAAATTTACTCTTGAATGTTTTATACAATTATGTCTAATTTTTTTCATAAATATTATAAGATTCTAGCTCCTTATGATATCAAATAATTTTGTTTATATGAAGATTTGCTTTGATAAGAGTAGATGACTGTAGCATTGTTTATTCTGAACAGGTAACTAAAGGTGGGAAACAGGTTAAGGAGAAGAGTCGACAAACGTACAAAGACATCCGGGGAAAAATCAAAGAGATTCATCAACCCCGGATTGGAGAGGAGGGAGGTCCCCCATCTTGGATTAATGGTAATATATTTAATTTTTGATTAACTCCCACTGGTGGTGTAAAAAATAAAACTAAGAGCAATAGACTTCATTATTATTATTAACATTTTTACATCAGGTTTCTACTTTGTGGACTTAGATATGAAATTAATCTTATTTGTTGACCTTTTTAATGATCTCTGCTTCACCCACATACACTTTTCTGACTAACTGCGACTTATCCCTTCTTATCACATGTCAAAACTGTCTCAATCTTTGAGGTCTTAGTTTTTTTTATATATCCGTGGAAAAGATATTTATATTTGCCAATAGTTTAAGAGTCATTTCTTTTCATTAAGCTGTTGCTGATATATTTTTTCTTACTAAAGTATATTCTTTAATACCCAAATTCAGTTCAGTATGTCCCCAAGGTAACAGAATGTTCTTCCTCTTGTAAGACTTACCCTTCCATCAAACAGTGGTGCTCCACCTTCCTGTTTCCCTGTTGCTTCTATAAAATTTTGGGTATTGAAAATCTCCTGGTCCTTTCACATTTTGCAATCCAGAGTATCTCTCGGGTCACCATGTGTTATATATAATGCACAATAAGGATTTTGCCTCCACATTTGTGTTGTTAAGCTACACTTCTGACCACCACCCTTTAGACTAGATATGCAATTCTCATTCTCCTTAATGAGGGGAAGAATGATGGAATGAATACCAAACTCATTGGTCATCATAGGCCAGATATTTACTTTCAGACTACATTTTTCTTTTGTAGGAGAAAAATTACATACCTAGTACAGGCTGTCACCCTACTCATCCCTATGATGGGCAAGGAGGGAGTTGCTGAAGTATTATAACATGCTCTTGTACAGGACCATGGAGAAAGCTAAATTTCCCACCTCAACTACCCCTCTCAGTCCTGCCTTTGACAGGGAAGTGAGCTACTTTGGTTACCACCTGTCAATGACTACCTTTTTAATGAATTTAATTGCCATTTTAGCTCTACTAAAGACATAACCTTTCTCAAAGGACTCAAGGTTTATATATCTATAAAGAATGTACATACATACATATAGGCCTACCAAGGCACTTCCCCCAATTTTGGGGGGTAGCCGACATCAAACAAATGAAACAAAAAAGGGGACGTCTCCTCTCTACGTTCCTCCCAGCCTGACAAGGGACTCAACTGAGTAGCCTACAATTAAAGAATATAAATTAATTAAAAAAAAAATTTGTTTTACTAGATTTTTTTATGCATATGCAGTGTGTACATTTTTGCCACATATGAAGACAATGTTGAAAGAGCATATCCATTTGGCGGGACCTTAGGACTTCAAAGCTAAGCTGACACTTTATATTCCAGATGGACTAAGTTTATATATGCTGTATTAAAATTATTCAGTTTATCGACTTGTGTGATTTATTTTTGTCATTTCAGGTGATTCACCTCAAAAGCCCCGCTCAGCACCTTCATCTCCAGTAATGGGTGTTAAGCGGAGACCTCGTACTGTAGGTGGTAATGTTCCAGGCTTCTCAGCAAAAACAACTTACAAAAGAGCTTCACAGATTAATATAAGAGATGAAAGTAGTGTTCTTCCAGGGTAAGTTGTAAGAGATTTGCTGTATGTTCTCTTGTCCGTTAATCATTTCTTTATTTTGTATTTATGTACCCGTATGCCATTTATACATACTGTATTATTTGTGGATAGTGGTATGCAGTTTTCTGGTGGTCTTTATTATATTTATCAGTAAGAATTGCTTCCAGACCACTATGGAATTAAGCAAAAATAAACAGGAGGGAAACGAGGTGTTAATGAGCCTAAATCACATGAAATAAAGCCATAACATATTTCAACCAAAATGAATTAACTCTTCAGTTTGATGTTTAACAGAAAAGGAATGTTATAATGTTTCCTCCAAGTGAAAATGCCCTTTTTTGAACAATTTCAACAGTTCTAGAGATGAATGTGAAAGGCTTAGTTACAATTCTTGAGAAAGGTGTATTGTTTGTATCTGTCCTTTTTGACAGTATACAGTTATTGGGTGTTCTCCAAAGGATATGTAAAGTATATGAAAATATAGAAAGCATATTTCTGAACTTTGCCAAGTTTCAAAAGTTATAAGAATATGGCTGTACCAAAAATCTATGTTTTTGAGTAGGGACGGGAAATGCATTTGCTTTGATTTTGCATATTCTAAATAGATTTACATTTAGCTATGCTGATGTGTTAATTAATTATCTATAGTTGTATGTCTTCTTCTTCAGGACGCGAAAGTACGAACTTATAGAGAGCGGCATCATGTCTCCGAGTTCAGACAGCCTAAGTACTCCATCACCTCAAAGTTTAGATTTGATGGGTAAGTATTGATATTCTTTAAAGTACTGTAGTTACCTGATTTAAATAGATTACTTTTTATCAAAGTAGGTAAAATATGCTATTAGCTTTTTGCTAACCAATAGTCATTAACCTTTTGAGATTTCTTTGCCTTGTCACATCTTGTTTGTGGCACCTCGCTTGCTGGGTTTGATGACTGCACATTGGCTATAAAGGATTTTATTTTGATCACTTTCTGTAAAGGTAATTTTCATGCTACGATACAGATCTTGGGCATCAGTGTGAAGTAGTTCTTACACTTTCTTGTCATAGCCTAAAATAATATAAGAAAAGGGAAAGCAAAACTAATTGTATGGATATATACTGTGCGATGTTTAAAAGTGAGACGGGAAGTTAGTAAGATACAGGTGGTCCATGGGTTGCATCGGAGATTGATCCTATGCCCTGATTTAAGTCTAATCTTAACGTTAGTTGGAACACGCCTAAATACTGTACAGTACTGCAGTCAACCCCTCATGCTGATGCAGTGTTGTACAGTAGAGTTATAGTCTACGACATGAAATACACTTTTATTACATGGAAATATAATTAGGGACTACAGGTAAAAGAAAAATATGAAGGACAGAAATATACTTTAGAATCATACAAAAATGAAGAAAAATAAACACACTTCTTTACTTATTGGAGATGCATCATATCTACAAAATGTCATAAGGTGAGTCTGTCATAACCCAAGGACCTAATGTACAGTATAAAGGAAGATTATATGTTAATTAGAATCATTTAGACACAAGAAGAATAGCAAAGCAGCAGAGTAGTTGAAGATGCAATTAGTTCACCAACACTTAGCTTAGCCATATACAAAATAAGGGCAGATAAGAGGAATGGCTTGAATGGATAAAAATAATATGAAACTATGAGGACCTGAATTTAGGACAAGGTAGAACTGGACTGTATATTCATAAAGCCCCCAAAGGTAATATTAACAGATGAGTGAATAGTCAAAATGACAAGTTAGAGTTTTTTGAAAAATATTTTATGATTTGCTGCGAAAATAATTGTAAAAAATTAAGGGGTTTTGGGGCAGATAAATAAAACAGAAAATTAGGTGATAAAGATTATTATATTAATTAGTGGTACTATGAAAAACAATGATAAATTGCTTTGTCAGTTATATGTAGTATTGCATATGCTATCAATGCCAACAGTTAAAAAGTAAAGTAAGAGAAAAATGTTTAAAAGTTTCATGATTTTGCAAGTTACAAACATACAAACACATGTAGTACTGGTTGATACCTAAAACTGCGTACACTTTTGGGATGAAGTTGAAATATTTTATGCCATGCAAATGATTTTACAAACTGGATTAATTTTGTAAAGAATTTTGTGCTACTAAGACTCAATATTTAGGAGTAAAGTAGGTTGATGTCAATTAATGTTTTATGAATCTTAAAAGTTAAGTTATTTCCATAAATATGAATATCACAAAGAAATGCTTAGTTTACAGCCAATTTAGACAGAATGAGGTGATCCAAGAGGCAGTGTTGATACTATATTCAAAAGGTTGTTTTGTCTTTTCTTTGGAATTATAGAATATTTACTTCTGCAAATATTGCTATAAGAATGCTATCTTCTGCACATAGGAAAGATATTCAGATTTGGTTGTAAATATCGGAAAAGAACGACATTAATGGGAATGATTGTAATATTACATACCAATGGGGAAATTGATTTTGGTAAGTAGGATAGAAGAAATGATAATAAATATTCATAAAAAAGGACATAAATTTAATCGTAATTATAGTAATGTTATTTCTATTTGTAATAAATTTGTTCTTGATAGGCGAGATGGAAGAAATAATCAAAGCGAAGTTAGGGGACGATTTTGAGGAACTGGCATCAAGTAGGAGCAACGATTCAATACAGAGCAGCATTTCTAGTAGTGCTGGGGAAAGTCCAGGCTCAGGGTCAGCTTCAGGATCTGCATCAACCATAACTGTAAGGAAAAATGTGAAGGAGCATCCCCCGTCAGGGTTGACTGCCAAAAAGGTGAGTATGGCTCTCAACATCACCTGTACTAACAGTTCTTTTGTCGAGGTATGTAGATATTCTTGATAGTTCCAACCCATATGTCGATTCTTTTATATTTATGTGATGCTGCCATATAAGGAATGTGGTTCTTTATATTTTTAACCATAGATACATATGCCAAATTGAAACGGGGACTATACTAATTATGGTAAATTGGCTATTAATGGATATGGTAACTGTTTGGGCTTGCTAACAGTTTTGTGATCTTTTTTTATGAAAAATTTCAGTGACTGTATTCATGGTGTTCCTCTCGATATTCTTTAATGCTAACATAGAAATAATAAATTTAGATATCTTGAGTAAGGGTTGTAAGTAGTCATACGAGTGCAGGCACCAGTTGAAATGTAGTTTTAATTGTGGTAGACCAGTAAAAGTTATCAATATTTTAGAGCTAATATAAAATAGAAATTTGAAAACTGCAAGATTATGAAGGAATATATCCATACAACTACAGCCTATTGTTTTATCCATTCTTATGAATAATTGGAGCCAATGATCATGTCATGTAAGACCTCACACTTACAAGTGTAGCTCAGTACATATCTGTTTTCTTTGCACATCATCTTGCACACTAGATGGAGGTCTCGCTTGTCATAATCATTACTCCACATGTTTATAAGCGTTAAATCAGTTCTTCCCCTTTGTGAGTCTTAGGGTATTACTTTATTAGTAAAGAGACATATTTTAAGGGATTATTATGTAATATTGAAGGTATTACAAATGGAATTTCATATGGACAGTTAATAGTATTTTGCTCTTGAAATTTAGTCAGCAGCATAATAGTCATTTGTTCCTATATGTCTTCAAACCTTTCATCATTTAGAATAGGGGTATGCCTTAGTGGTGCCAGAACAGCCATTGAACTGTTAAGAAGGTAGTTGTTGAATGGCGGGTGGTGTGAAAGGGAAGCCCCAAAGCTCCGTTTGCTTGCCTGTCACTGAACAGCCACTTTTATCTTTGGATGCAACAGGTACAGACATTGGATCTTTTCTTACTTACATTTGTATTTTTTTTTTTAAGCACTCTTGCATGTAAACGGAAGCCCACCAAAAGGTGAGCATTTGGTTAGGTGAATTTTGTTCCTGTGAAGATACAGACCGTTGGAGCGCCATGTGATGTGTTCCCTTGAGGAAGGGTGACTAATTGCCCTCCCCCCATGTTCTTCTCGCTTTTCCAATCAGAAAGACGACAAGTTCAGAACATGACTCCTCTTGCTTCATGTCTCTTCACTGGGAAATTGTTAATAATTTTGGACTGTGTTTAGCCTTACGTGTTTGCAATATAGTAAAAGATATTTTTTTGGCAGGCTCACTTAGCGCTTACAGCGTTCCTTGGATTGTCATGCCTGTGTTGCTGTGTCAGTAAGTGTATTTAGAACTCCCTTAGTAACAAAACTGCCATATTAGTGGTTTGTTTTATGTCTGGAGGAAGCTCACATAGCTTGCTCCTTGGGAGAGAGCAGTCATTTTTGGTCAGCCAGACCATGACTCCTTTGGGAAGGAAAAATGGTTGGCAAGGGGGAAGGAGAGGTCACCTTCTCTCTTCCTCTTCACCAATCTCTTCTCCCATCTCTTCTCCCACTTCCATTCCTTTCTTCAAACTTTTCCTGCTTAAAAAGACGATGACGAAGACGATGCTGTAGTTACTTGGGAAAGCCTTTCGTTAAAATCTCATTAGGGTTTACAGCGTTCACTTTCCTCCTCTGGGAGGGTGACGATTCTTAAACACTAACTGGTACCTTTGGTGTCAGTCAAGCAAGCATAATATGATCTTATTGTTACTGTTACTGGAGCAGGTAAGGGGTTCTATACAAACCAAATATCAGCACCATGTTTCTGGGAAGAGTGAGAATGTATGTGATATGCCTTTCTCATTCCCACCAGAGTGCATACTCAGTGCTGGTACCTTAAGGGCGGCTAACAGTCGTGAGCTATGTGTGACAGCCATCACTGTTTCATCAGCTACAGGTGAATAGTCCTAATGGGACCGATCTCCGGCAACATATGATAGGTGACAAGGGTATCGTGTACACTACTTGTGTCATTCTGGAGAGTATAGCTGACAAAGTCCACACACTGACCTGTACCTTTGGGATCGGTTATTATCATGGCCTTTGGGTAAAAGCAGCTGTTGTTCAATTTTGAGCCACTATCGAGTTTTTTGACTGACCTGTACTTTCAGGGTCATTCAGCAAGTTGAGACTGGTGCAACAGTGTCCGCTGTTTGCACCTGTATCAGGTGATCGGTCTTTCTGGACAAACACCATCTTATAGGCAATCGAGGGTAAGGATCCTATTTGGGAAGCTATCCTACTCTTCCTCTTCCCTATCTGAATTTGATTCTTCTTAGAAGTTGTAGTAGTCCAAAAAGTCCTGTAGGACTCTTCACAGCACTATCTCTCTTTTGGTAGAAGTGAATGGCTCCCGGCTGGTTTGGGTCGGGACCAAGGCCCTTTGCCGCATCCCAGGTGGCTGGCTTGGCTATCCCTGTAGCCTGGCTGGCTGGAGATACATGGTCCAGGGCTGAGGCTGGGTAGGCTGGCTTGACTACCCCAGTAGCCAGGCTGGCTGTTCAGGGAATGAAAGAACCTTACAATTGGGTTTTAGGGGACTTTCCCCCAACCAATGAGTGAGTCTGACTATTTTAAAGGATGAGTAGTTTGTGCACAAATACCGCAGGAACAAATAGCAAAAAAGTAATTTGTATTTTTCTTAGCCTTACAAACCTGACTCCTTTGAATTATATTAAACCCCTCAACTACTACACTCAGTTTTGAGCCTAATGACAAAAGTGGCTATTCTTTGACAGGCAGGTGAGTGGAGCATTCCCCTCGTGCCACCTATCGTTAACCAACTTCCTTTTTAACCATTCAATGGCAGTTCCAGCTACGCTGAAGATGTATCCCTATTTTAAAGGACTCTGGTTTGACATATTCAAAGAAAATATTTGAGTATAAATTTGGAAAAGTTACTCCCAATTACATGTGCAGTCCTTTGTTTAATTTGGTATATATTGATGAAAGAATATATTTAATTTATTTAAGATTTTTATAAAGTAACTCGTTCCATGATGTAAAGAGCTTTATGTTTTTGTTAGTTGCCATCATGTTTACTAACCAACTGCTTATTATATTTCTGTTAATAAATATGTTTTCATTCTCTCATATTACTGTGTATTTGAAATTTGTACTTGTGTTTTTGTCCGTATTTTCGTAAGTGCAGTATATATAATTTGAATCATCATACAGTAATCATTTGTTTGGAGATCATTCCAAAAGCAACCACTGGAATAAGCAGAACTTAACAATGTTTTATAATGCTAATACAATGTGATTCAGGTATATCAACTTCATCCGCAGCAGTTAAAAGTTAATTTGACCCAAAATTATTGTCTTTTTTGTCATTTGACAAAATTGGAAATCAACATTATATATTACAACTTTTTGTGTTCATACAAAAGTTTAGGCCTCTATCTGATAAATTCCCTTTAGGAACTAGTCTTGGTACAGTAGTACTGGTTAGAGAGTTAAAATTTCTTTCAATCTCTACTTGAAACAATTGATTGAGTTTGCTTGTTTTGTGAGTCATTGACACAATGGTGATTCATTCTTTTAGTAATTCTTTAGTTCAATATTTTTTATTTAATTTTTATATCTTTCATTCAGTTTAGTTATTTCTTCCAACTGTGTATGTTTAATAATTGAGTGTGAGAGTTAAGAAAATTTAGTATTGTTTCATTATATGAGTTTAAAGTTATGAACAAAATTAAAAGAAACAACTGCTATATGTGAAAACCACAAACCTCTACCAAGGAGTGAAATTTTCATTTTCTAGAAGGTCCATTCTCTATGAATGTTAAATTGTTATCTCTTTGAAAACCAAACAACTTGATGCTCGTCATGAGACCACCGTCTGGTAAAATTAAGAAAAAAAAATCGACTAGTAACTTTTTTTTTACTTAATCTTGGGGATAAAGACCAATAAAAAATAGCAAATCAAGCAGGTAGTGTCCTTGTTGCAGGTCAAAGTTAACTTGATCTTATCTGAGCGGAGTCAAAATCTTGCACCTTCAAGTTTAGTGTACTGTAAGTTTGCTATCTTTCCCTATAGATAATGCTAGGACAATGTTAACTCACTTTAATGGTAAGCGTAGCTAAGTCATAGAGCACTTGAAGCTAAATAGCCTTCAGTTGTTCTCTTCCTGATATCTGTTGTACGAAAAAACTTCTCACTAAATTTAGTTTGTACTTGAAAATAAGGAAATAGCTTAACAGTAGAGTAAAGAAGACTCAATTGATGTTTTCCTATCTTTTTTAAAAAAGGGAGGGTTCATTTCTAATTATATAATAGTCCCCCTAATGCTAATATTTTTTAAGTAAAAAAATTTTGCAACACTAGGGTAGTATTGCTACTTTAAGGTTTCTTAGGCAGTTACTTTAAGTTAAATTTGCTTTAGAATTAGGTCTGACCTAAGTTATTGAAATATAATGTGGTAGTTGACAATAACTGAATTTGATTTTATTTTTATGACCTTGGATTCCATACAACTGTGAGAAAATTGAAAGTATTGCTTAGGGAATGAAAAAGACCTGGAGAGAGAGATACAGTATATATTTTCTTCTTAACAATGCCCACTGCATGTCATTTTCACTGTAGCGTAATTAGGTATTTTGACTTTGGTCTTCCATGCGTATATTTTTTTTTATTAGTCTATATATAAGAGCGCTCAGTTTTAACTTAAAAGCGCTTACTTTAGTGATTGGAGGGATATTACGATCCAGACTACCAACTCGGTTTTCTGCCTTTTAATATAGTCGCTAAAAGAGCAGCTGGATTGTAGTTATGCAAGGGTTTAGCAGTAGAGGGGTTGTAAAGTAAATAAAGAATTCGAGGCTCTGTGAGAGAATCTCAGTTCTGTATGGCACAATGAACTTTCAGAACCCATATTTGATGGATCACTATTATCAATACACTCAACTTGAGATGTTAGGTTAGAGTTAGCAACAGGCCAGGTAGGGTCAGAATTACCGCCTTTAAGCGAAGACTTACTGGTCTGATATATAACAAGTCAGGCTGGACATTAAGAGCTTTTGAAACTCGTGGTGCTAGCGTGGTATTATTTTAATGATCCACGATTTAATCAACTAGCCTAGTCTTCTCTGGATTTCCCCTATAACTAAAAACATGTTTCCTTTGTAGAGCTTTTAATTTGATTGGCAATCATTGAAACACTTTTCCACTTGGTGAATAGTGAGGCATTCTCACTCCTCTCAACAGTTATGTAAATCACAGTACTGTCCCAACTTGAGACAGAGAGAGAATGTGGGTCATGATCGCCGAGAAACAGATCCCTTTGACAATCCACGCAGTAAATGCTAATAGATACAGAGGAAGACATCCTAAAACATACTAAAATTGTAACAATCTAGAGGACAGACTATGTCTAACCGATTGGACAGAGAAACTAAAATAGCAAAGAGACTTGCGTCACCCCGTGCTTCTTGCTTTTAACTGCTAAAGTGTTTCATTCCTTTTTAGACGTGTCTCTATTGAAAGAAAATTAAATGGAAAATTTAAAGAAATTTGTGTAAATATCAATTAAACCGAGTTTCTAGAGAAGAACCTATATTTACATCAGGGAAGTTCATTGAAATAAGTACTTAACTCTCCCACAAAACATGACTTTGCAAATAGAAACTATAGTTCTTTTAATATCATGTGCAACTCAGCTTAGAAAATGTTTGTGGGTATAAATTTGTGTAGTTCTGATGTGATAACAGCTGATGCAATACTTTTGTTGCACAATATTACCAAGAGAAAACAATCGGTAGGGTAATTCATGACATGAAAAGCAACTTTACGAACATATGTTGGGCTTGATTAAGTAAAAGTAGCAATAGAATATAGGGAAAAGGCTACAGTTAAAATGATTGCTGTATACTGTACATTAGATTTGCCAGAAGCAAATGTCCAAAGAAGAATAAAAACCTAGAAGAGGCAAATCCCAGCCCCAAAATTTTATTTTATTTTATTTTATTTTTTTTTTTTTACAATAATTTCTCCTACTTTATCTATATCACAAGTATACTGTAAGGGTAAAGTGAAATTTCCCAGATATATCATCATCGTTATTACTTTTGTCTTTATTTTCATAATTTGTACGATGGGAAGACATGAATACAAAATGTTTTGTGTATGAGTGAATCTTATAAGTACTGATAAGAATGGATATTAAAAAAACTTTAATACAGCTGTAAAAGAATTAGGAATTAGTGATTCACTGGTCTAATTAAGAGGTTTAACTGTAATTTTGCCTCGTCATACTGAAATTGTATACCAGTATTTTATTACCGTATCTAATTTTATGAATACATAGAACTTAATAGACTTGAATTCTCGAAGAAAAGTATCATATCAAGAATTTTAGGTAAGAGGCTTTTTTAAAATTATTGGTCCCTATGTCAGTTAAAATGGCTTTTTTTTTATAAGTAAGTGGCTTCTCCCTAATATTGAGGCTGAAATAACTTTTACCTCCAGAGGATACAAATTAAATTAATAGAAAACCTTCCTGTTTGAATCAGGTTAAGTGAAGGCATTTCTTTTTATTCAAAGATGGTTTTGGGGTTAATGTGTTGTGTGATCTCCAAAGGACCTTACTGGAAAGGCTTGAACAGGGAATCCAATGACATAAGAATACCAAAGAAATATTGTCTCCCATGGTCTAGGGCCAGTGTTTTCAACATGCAAAGCACAGATTCAGTGTGTATAAGGGAGAACCATGGTTTCAGGCTCTATTGAACCCATCACAAGACCCACATTGCTGAAAAATAGTTGGTAAACAATGATAATTCATCACTGAGAACCAATATTAATACAGTACTGGAGCGATGTGGTCTCTACTCAGCTTTGGGAAGTGAGAAGCCTCCCTCTACTGTTAAGTAACAGGAATTAAGTTAGGGTTTAGTTATCTAATATTCTTAGTAATATTCTTAGCATAATAGAGGGGTTAAATTACTGTTCAAGATCGCTTTGCGTTTTTTGTTTGTTCATGCGATTGGGTTCTCACAGTGTATGTCTTCATTCCTTCCCAGATTTCTTGACAACGTGGAGGTAATTTAAGTTTTGAAGCTTATCAACTCATCTATTTTTTTTTTAATTTTTACCCCCCTTTTAATTTAATTAATAGTTTTTCTGTTTAATTCCTTGCCGTATAATTTTCGGTTAACATAGCCTAGTGTATTTCACTGTTACTTAAGTATGATGCCTGTCAGATTTGGCTCTCACATCAGCTTGTTTACATATAATGACTGTGGATTTTATATTTTTTTCAGACAGGTTCATGTTGCTGACTGTCTCCTAATTCTGACACGAGGTGTTCTTTTTATTTTTGGCCAAAAATTAAAAGCCTCTTCAGAGGGGAACCCTCTTTGTATAACAGTTTTAAGATTAGGAGATGGTGTCCTTTGTCCAGTGTCTACCCTGCTATTATATCAGCAGATATACATGTCCTTAGAAGGTAATCTGTTTCAGAATACGCAGACCGACATATCCCTTTCATTGGGCTATCCGTATTCTGATGACCTCCCTTATCAAGAAAGCTTATCGTTTCGCCATTCCTAAAACACATGTGAGAAAAACTGCCTCATCATTGACATTTTATGCTATTATGCAATTTCAGGATATAAGGAACTTTAAAGGTTGGTCTGGACATAGGGTGTTTATAAGACACTACCTGAAACAAATCTAAGTGGTACTCGACTCTTTAGTGGTTCCTACAAGTGAAAATTGTATAGAAGAGGGACAAAACCAACCACATCTCTCATTAGAAGCTTAATGACAGACATCTAGTGTCTTGTCCAGAGTTGTTCCTTTATGTGGCGAATGTCCGACTTGTAAGTTTTCATCTCGCCCGTATACTCATGATTTAGTTTTGTTTGGTTGTAGACATTAGTCCTTTATGGGACACAAGTTTTACTCAGTTATTGTTATGGTATTAGTCCTTGGAGACCAAACAATACATTAACCAAAAAAAAAGGGATTTTGACCAAGTAAAGACCTCCTTTTGGGAAGGTACTGTCCCTCTCTCCTCCCTAGCCTTGTCAGGGAAGGGTTACAATTGATTCTCGCATGAGTATGGAAGATGATGGCTTGGTGCAAGTAGCATTGCCATTCATATTACTATTGTCATTAGTTAACAATGATTTTCATCATTGAAGCTGCTGTGAGTTGTTTAGTAGGACCTAACTCCATCGGTCTCCCTCATACACACTTGAGTCTGAGCTTTGCACATTAAAACTCTGGCCCTAGACCAGGGGAGATGATGTTTCTTTGGTATTTCCATGTCACATTGGATTCCCTTTGCAATAAAGTCCTTGGAAATTGCATAGTACCTAAGCAAAAATAGGTTTCTCCTTTGTCAAAACCTCTTATTTTGTGTGGATTGGCTGGTTGAGTCTTAAAGGCACTCAAATTCCTTTGGGCTGAAAAATTTACACAATCTGTATCACAGTAAAATGGATACTGTCTTATGTTAAACCATAAGGTAATTTTTTTTTCTCTCTTTGAATACCTTCTTTGGGTAAATTAATTTTTTACATGAGCTGAATCTGAAAAAAATCAGCATTTTAGTTTTGATTTTCAAGGACTTTTAAAGTATTAAAAATTTAGTTAACTTCATGCTTCTACATTTGATTTTGGTCTTTTTATTAATTTTTATGGCATTTGAGTAGAGCTGTTTTGTTTCTTCTTGAATATGCATCATCCATTACTATAAAAAAAGGTTTAATATTGTAATTGCACTTAAATATAATCATGTGCTTACTGTATATAGTTAAAGATACTCTACTACTTTGAGAGCAGTTGCCTTCTTCATGCTGGAATGTTTCTGAAAATTTGGTTTTTTTACAATTAAGAATATGATGTCTTATAATATCATATACTGTATTGTTTATTTAGTTTTAAAGTATATATTTTTAAAGTATGGTGTCAGTAACGTATGAAGTTTTGGTTTGAAAAGGAAATTATTTTTTAAATGCAACAATAGTGTGATTTATTTTTTTGTAAATAAGTTTCTATGTTTTCTACATTTATTTTGTATGCTCAGCATTGTTCTTTTGATTTCATTTTGTGATGCTCTTAATTTTATTTCTTCTTAATTAATGATCTCCAATGAATTGAATTCTGCTCGACTTCCACCTTTGACCTTTTGTGATTTCAGCTGAGCAAACCTATTCTGGCCCCTTTGGCCATTAATGTTAATGCTGCGGAATGGATGTGTAAGAGCTATGTGTATCGTGGGGTGAGTTGCCTTTCCCTGCTTGTGCTGCCACAGCAGCATTCGTCAATGCATTGTGCTGCCTTCATTTTGCTTATGCTGGTGCTGAGGCCAGAGCTAATAAGGTTATGGTTTAAGGATAGGATACAGTTGGAATGTATTTTCTAAGTGCAAGTTTGGTATTGTGCAAGTGAACGAAGAATCTTGAGAAGTAAATGATTCTTAAAGCCAAATAAGTAAACATTTGTTTAACCAGAATAAGCTCGTTTAGGGAATATAGGCATGATTTTTTTTTTACATTTAAAGTTACTCACCATAGCATCTTTAAACTGATCAAACATTATAATAATGGTCTTGCGTTAATTTAGAATCTTTATAATTATATGGGTTCTAATTAAAAAGTTTATTATTTAAATGTATGTTAACTTTATTCTTTTTTTTCTAGCAGTTTATTACTAAAGATATATTTCGGAAAACCTAATGAGGGAATGGAGTACTGTAATTTCTTATTTCTTCTCAGAAAGATAGTGGCACTGGTGGTAGTGGTAGTAGTATGGGGCAAATCCTTTGTAGCAGCAGCCCTGGGAATTTTGTTATTTTTATAGATTTCACCACTCTTTGCTAGTTGCATTTCACATTTTTGAATTTGAAGGTGGGTGGGATCTCTTGTCTTCTATTGTCCTTTGTTTCATATGTCAATAATCAAGTTTGGAAACTTTACCTTTTAACAAAATACTAAGCCCTCAATCTCTTCTCATGTTTTTGTGGTTAAAAGGTGACCAATGCTGTACTTTTATTTCTCTGTAAATCTTTGATAGTGTTTTTTTAACTAAAGTAATCATTGGTTTTGGAGGTGCACGTATTATCTTGAAAACTAAAATATTCATACAAATACTTTAGCCTAGAATGTGTGACGGAGTGAAATGATTTTAGCAATACATTACACGAAGCATGTATCCATGAGTCGCTTTATCCGTACTTAGATGGTCTTCAGTCACGTCATTGACAAGTACAAAAAGGCATTACTACTCAAGCTCACCTTTACCCAAGGCTTGATACTCTTCTGTGTTCAATGCTGTTGTGCCACTCACAAGCATCAACATTGTTCTCCAAATGTCTGCATCACTCACGTCGTCATCTTTGGCCGGGTTGATTTTTTCCTGTATTTTCCCATTAATTTTGATATATTTTTATACAATATATGTACTTCTAAAGAGTTCCCACTCCTTATGTTTCCTCTTCTTGTATCATTTTGTTTGCTTTGTCATCGATTCCATTCTTAGCCTACGTTCGGCTTTGTTATCAAATCTATAGAGTGTAATGTGGTTATCCAGCTCTAGTGACTTATTTTCCTCTTTGTTTATGTAGTTTTTATGAGACGTTTTTTATTGATTCACATGAATTTCAGTCTCAGTGCTTTAACTTTACCTAGCCCACTGCTTCAAGTTTATATGTTGGGGTTAGTTATCTATGTCAGTGAGCTGATTCTAAATACAGCAATCCAAGATGATTTCAGCCTGATTTTAAATGCCTTACCTTACTTAAGAAGGCTTTCCAGTCAAATCGTGTACTGCTTTTATATCCTCCCAGGACAAATCCATTCATTTATTGTGCCATGGAAAACTCTGATCCGTAAAATATGGATATGAGAATTAAGATCTAAAACATCAAAGCACACAAACAATAAACATTTAGTATTTAGATTCTCTCAGAAGTGTTATCTGACTCGGAAAGAAGGGGATTTACTCTTTCTATTTTTATATGTCCTCTCCATCAAGTAACACTGCTTTTCAGACTAGCCTGTCGAGAAAGAGTCGCCCCTGATCCACGGATAAAACAGCTTGGAGTCTGTGTTTTGGGCTATTTGGCAGCTACACCCACTCCTTGTACAACTTCATGCAATAAGGCAAAAGTCAGTTAGAAATAAAACACAAATCACGATGTAGAATATAAATAGCTCAAGAAAATTCGGTCGGTTCACAAAAAATTATATACAGTAATTCACAAATTGAGCAAATATTTGAAGTTACTGTACTGAGAACCTTGATGTAAATGGGTGAGAACACTAGTTCAGTAACTCTGCAAGATAATGACTTGAATTATAGATATGAGCCTGTTTGTATAATAAAAAGAATATTAACTTACTGAAAACGGTGGAGATTAGAGAGTTGGGTGGCTAAGATAGTCAAGTTGGACCCAAGACCTTTTTGACTTTAAAGAGCCCACACTTGAAATACATCTTGCCCATATGTAAGGGACTTGCTGTGCATTTTTTAAATGAAGCATTTTTATTGTAAAAAAATGAAAAGTGTTACTACAAGCCCGAGATGTGACACAAAGACAAGCAATCAAGCAAACGTCATAGACATCTTTGCAACCTTCCTGTTGCAATGGAAAAGTAAAGGTGAGGGAAAAGAGAATCGAAGTCGGAGAATATAAAAGCACTCGCTGGCCCAAGTGAGATTTCTATCTAACTGGGACAAATAGTTCAAAGGTGTTCATGTGTACTGGTGCAAACCAGCCTGTAGATGATTTGCCTTGAATAGCCAATGAGATTGGTGTCTGGAATGAAGACCAACACATGTTCGGCAAACGGAATGGGTTCGTGCTAAAATAAGCTAGTTATTAAAGGTAGTGAATTATTTTTAATACAAGTTATTCTTTGTTGATCATAAGTGAAGCGTTAGGATGAGTTCTTTAAATTATTGTAATTGTTAGGGCTAATTTTCTCATGTTTAGTATAGGTTTAGAATTTTACAAGCCAGAAGGTCCGGTGCCTCATGCTTCGCTGCTGCTGCTACTGCTGATAGATAGTTCCATGGAATTTTGCTTTTGATGTCATACAGTACTAAAGGAAAAAAATGTTGGTATGCATCGTGTTTTCTAAATACATTTGTAAATAATAAAGATATTAAGAAAATAAAATTAATGAAATAACATTACCTGTTATAAAGCTTGAAATTAATTATTTTAGAGTTGGTTGATATACTTAATTGACATTGTAATATTAGATATAATCAAGTCTGTCAATGCCTGAGAAAGATTGTTATTTTCTTTATATATTTTTTTTATTATTTGTACTATATTTGCAAGCAAATACAAACCCTGCCAGAAGAGTATCACTGTAATTTGATATGACTCCGAGGGTGTTACTATAGTCCATTTCTTTCATCGAGGCAGATTTGCACCGACTCGCAGCGGTGCCCTTTTAGCTCGGAAAAGTTTCCTGATCGCTGATTGGTTAGAATTATCTTGTCCAACCAATCAGCGATCACGAAACTTTTCCGAGCTAAAAGGGCACCGCTGCGAGTCGGTGCAAATATGCATCGCTAAAAGAAATGGACTATAGTGTTAGCTAGATTTTGTGGGGTATATTAGCTTACTTATAGTAAGTGGACACATTTTTATCCTATTTCATGTAGTCCTGACATTTTTGGGCATACTTTATATAATTCTATTTATTCTGTGTTTCTTCATCATTATTACCTGAATTTCAGTGGTAGCCTGTATGAGGGGCCTAGTATTATTGTTGTGAACAATGCACTGTAGGAAGGGAAGTCTCTCATTTGCCACATCAAACTGTAAACTGTAACATTGTGATAATAGCGAATGCTGTATGTGATTTTCTTTGACTTGATGTCAATCGTGTTTCAGCCCTTGCTTTTTTCTTTTGTCTTTATGAAAGAATTGTTCCCTTCCAAGGTCATGCAATAGTTGATTTTGGACCTTCTCTATTAAATTTCTGAATTTCTTATTCTTCCTGAAGTTCCTCATCCATGGGCCATTTTTGTGGAATGACATTTAAAGTATGGATGGGAAGTTAAGATTTAAGACAACATGAATTCTCTTCACATTGTAATTTAAAGCTTCCGGCAAAAATTGAGACATTTCCCCTTTTCAGCCTTTTTTGTTTTTGATGAAGCTTTTTATTGGACGTTTTTGGAATAATTGATTCATCTTTGCACTAGCAAGGGATATATCTTTTATACTGTGGTAGAAGACATTAAGGTTCATCTCTTTCCAAAGTTTTACAAGGAAGGCCATCCTAATCATCCTATTTTCTGAGATTAATCTGCGTTGAGATGTCAAATTACTTTGAAAAATGCTATATTATCTACGAGAAATTCTGATACTTTAAAACTCTGATCAATTCATTTGCTTCAGTTTTACAACATTCCAACATAGTACAATTTTATAAGTAACATAGTTTGGTGTTTCTTACATCCTTGTCAGAACTTCCCGCGAAAGAATTAAAGTGACTACTTTGTGAGGGCTTCAAGACCGTAATGACCAAAAATTTAAACTTATTCCTTCTGTGCCTCTTGCTCAAATGTTCACTGTATTTTTTCACAAATTTCTAGTAATCATATGGCCACAACTTCATTTATGTTCAAGGTTGTCAAACTGTAGGAACAATATAGTATAAGAATGATTAAGATCCAGGTGTTAATTCATGTCCATAGTAAAGGGAAGTTTGGGACTCTTACCACCCATATAAAAGAGAATTAAAGTGAAATTAAGATAATCTTCTAACAATATGTTTGGATCCTTTGAAATGGAGAGCTTTTTGCTATGTAAGTTTGTTTATGTAGGACAAAATGTCAGTCTCCACAGGATGACCAAAAGCAATTAGCGGTGAAATTAAATCTAATGGAATTGGAAGCTGTCTTTTGTGGTTATAAGCCTACACAGTACAAGCCTCAATGATTGGTTGGTTGGTGATGACGGACTACGTTATTATATTTGTGCATCGGCGTATGTGAGTTGATTCATAAAAGTGAAGGAAAACATCAGGACCTTTATAACAGGGAATACCACTGAATTGTATTAGTTTTGAGGTTCCTGATAAGGATCTTTTTCCTTTTTATTTTGGAGACTTAATAAGTTTTAGTCATAGTATTTTTGTAGTTGGCAATATCTTTTGCAATCTTCCGATTATCAAATCCTATGAATTTTTATGGTTGGTCATTTTGAATAGAATTTTATACTTTTAAGATGGTGGCAGTTTTAATTTTACAGGTACGGTGATTGAATTATGTTAGTGGGTGTAATAAATGGAGATACTTATGGCGCATCTCACTATTATGATATTTTATATATGATTATGGATATACAGTATACAGTATAAATATATACAGTAGGTCATTAAACTCCACATGGCTTCATTAGACTCGCAAGTAATTGGTTTGCTTTATTGATGTCTCTAACAACCTATTAATTCGTAGATGTTGCCAAATTTAATACTTTTGAAAATGCCCTTGCAGAATTCTGTCAGTAGGGAAAATTAAGGTACTTTTGAGTATTTAGCTTCGTCGTTTGTAAAATTATTTCTAATCATGGATGCTTGTAATTGTCTTTCAAATTTTACAATAATTTATTAAATTCATCAGAAATATTGTTTTAATGTGAACTCCATTCATCCCAATTAATAAGGAATCTCCTAACATGCATATGGTAATTTTATCATATTGTTTTTACTAATTTAAAAAATATTTTACTTCCAGTGTTAGGTATTTACTTCAAGTAATTAGAATTGCCAGAAATTTAAGCAGTTTTCCCATTTAGAATTTCAAGGTAGAGGTGGTGGTTTTTATTTGTTGTATTCTCCATGTTTTTCATTGAATTTAGATTACCATATTTTGTTTAAGAGAATGAAGATTTAATTTGTGATACACGGATTACCATTACCTGTGCTGGTGATGAGAAAAGACCTAGAATAAGTAGAAAGTTATAAAAAATTTGGAGTAACTAAAGCTTTAGTCATATTTTTCTTCTTCTCTTCCTGTCTTTTTCTAAGGCATAATTTTAGAGGGAGAGAAAATATTGTGTGTTAACTACAGCCTTGACTGCTATTATATCTTTAGAAGTTTGCTAAGTGCAAGAAATATTCAGAAGGTTTATTCTTTAATCATATGTTCAAAATAAATCTTGTAGAAAATTAAAAAAAAATATATATATCTTGCAGCTTGAAATGTATATTTCATATTACCCCATGGCGAGAATTCTATCTTTTAAGATTCCATGCATGGGGGCTAAGTTTTTATTCCTATTCAGGTATGATATACATAAGCCTCAAAGTAAATTATTCATTTTTAAATTTTTTATCATCTTAGAATATTGGGTTCATCTAAAGATCTTTTTATTCATATCAAGTCTGAATGGTTGATGTTTTCAGATTATACAATATTTCTTCATTACAAGACAGAAGCTGCTGAGAGTATTAAAACCATTTGGAAGTGTTTATAAGCAGAAAAAAATATTGGCAGAGTTTAGGGTATGAAAGTAGATACAGTAGAAGACAGTGCTATGGATATTATTATGAATATGCGAGGACTTAGTGGTTAATTAATGTAGGTATTTTGGAGGATATGTAGTAGATGATGATGGTTTAGATAGATGGTGTAAATTTGTTCAAGATTCAAATAGGGCTCACATAGAGGAATTGTTTTTGAAGGAAAGGTGAAAATGGAAGCAAGGGAATGTTAAAGAAATAAGACAGTTAGAAGTTAGAAGAGACCAAATGGAGAGGCTGAAGCTTAAAAGGCAGAAAGAAGAGGGTCTTGGGTTAGAAAGATGTCATAAAAAGTATTCATTACCATTGACAGTATGCCATGCAACAAAGTGATGTAACCACAAAAGTGAATTGAGGGAGGTAGCCAGATTTGCAATAGACACAGGAAAAAGAATTATTTTGTAAGCAAAGCTTAGGATAGATGAAGTAATTGTTAATTCATCTCTCCTTTAGGAGCTAAGATTGATAATGGAATAAGAGTTAAAGATTCAAAGGTTAAAGCTTTTAAGATGCACTGTTTGTGTAGTACACCAAGGGATTGAAAGGGTTAGGGGTATAGAGATACAATGGCAGTGTAGTAATGGTCTGTTTTTTCATGTAGTTAGGTAATAGAGAAATAGCAGATAATATTTTAGTGGAAAGCATTTGTAATTCAGAACTTTGCAAGGAAGGAAAAGAACAAGAAATTTCTGACCCTATGGAATGCTAGAGGTGTTTGAACTGAAGGGTCTAAATATCCGTGCAGTGCCAGCTTAGTTGTATGCTGCTGATGAACTATTAAGTGTGTTTTGGTGGGATCGATGAGCCTTCACCGTTTGTTGAAATCAACCGATGTTATGGAAGTTATCTGCACAAGAACCTCATCTTTGATTCAGTAGCTAAAGGATGAGTGTTGCAGAGTAGATTTTATTTCCACACATTTAGGAACCCATGGCTTGATATCCATTAAAGAAATACCACTCAACTTTCATTTTAGTTGACCAAGTTTTGGCTTTGTTTGACCTCTTGGCAGTTTACACGTATCAAAAATTCTTTGAAAGGTTTGGTCAGAGCTGTGATATAATGAAGCAAATTTATCAGACTTAAAAATAGTCGATGTCAAATCGTATACAGGTACTGTACTCATTTGGCTGTGTAAGTTCTTCTAAAAGCTTCTTTGAATATCACTTTAGCGCTGTAGTTGCTAAATTATACTCTTTATGAAAATCATGTGGCCATGTAATCTGTTTCTAGTATCCGGGGGACCCACTTACTGAATATTGTCTAGATAAATCTTTACTAGGAGATTTATTTTGAGGTAAACGTCTTCCGCTAATACATTGTCAGTTTGATTTTTTTTTGATGTCCAGAAGTTTAGAAATAGGAAATGTGTTTGCTCTTTGAGGAATTCTGATGTTTAACCTGATGGCATTAATTTGCAATACAAATTAAGGAAAGAGTATGATTACAAGTCAAAAACTCAGTAACTTATATTGAATTGATGGAAGTAGTGTTACAGTGAAGCACTGAAAGAAACACACTAACATTTTTGGTGTTAAAACCATAGCTACGAAAAATACAAGTTTAGAACAATAATGTATATATTTTAATCCAACATAATCTATGTGCAGGTTCTTTGTGAGTTTTCCTTTTTGAGCTCATTGGTCTGGATAAACTATAGTAATGGTTAACAAACAACATTTTGAACTATTAGATTGTAACATTTAGTGCTTTACAATACAAATGTAATAGCTCAAATTGTTTGTTGTATTATTTTTTATGCACTGTATAATGATATATATTTATTGTTTAGAAGTCTAATGGCATAATGTTTATTATAAATAATCATGTTTGAATTTTTCTCTTACATAATTTTATTCATGTCATTCTACAATATGTATGGGTTGACAAGGGGTAACATTTATGAAAAAAATATTTGATTACAGTATATAACATTACAAATTAATTGAATATTTCATTTCCATAACTATCTCTTTACTAACTATGGCATAATTTGATTAATTCTATTCTTAAATTGATCTTATATGCAATGGCAATAATGCCATCAATGTATAGATTTCTAGAGTTTTTCCTTCTTTTGTCCGTCATTGGTGTTATGGTTAAGAATTCTTCATTTCTTCACTTGCTTCCTTAAAACCTATTTTAACTTTGGTGAATTATGTACAGAAAAAAAATATTACTCATTATGTAAAGCTGAAGGGAAAAGAAAGAATATCTCATATTTTTAATAAATGATATGGTGCAATTTGAGCACACTTTATGAGAAATTGGTCAGTGGGGATAATGACAACAATAGTTCTTTATTATAGGATGGGTCACTAAGCTATATGTTATATGTCTCTTGCAGCAGCTGAGTGCGAGCCTCACCTCTCTTCCTCTCATTGACCTCTCCTTAAACATAGAACTTCCTCCTCCCATAATGGCATCTTTTGGCTACCGTTTTCCTGTCACATTTGATGATGACAGTAATGGTGGTGGTGGAGATGAGGATGGTTTAGGCAGCTCCTCGTCCTCTCACTTTCGTTCTCCTAAGCTTCTGCACGATACAGATTTCACAGTCTCCGATGCTGATAACTCGGCAATGGACTCACATTTATGGGGACATACCCACCTCCCTTCATCATCTACTTCTCACTCTGCTAACGATGGCTCCAACATCTCTGCTGTATGTACAAGCTACTCAACAATTCCAAGGGAGCATAAAAAATCAGGCACGCGCCGTGGGCAGTTTCGTGATTGCTCTGCCTCTAAATGTACTATTCCAGTCTGTAAAACTTTTGCCACCAAAATCACCACTGATTTTCCTACCACATGTTATGCATCCTCTGCCTTGTCTCATGCTAAGTTGCATTCTCATTGTGGGCATGCTTCTCTCTCACCATCAAGGTCTCCCCAGCAACCACCTCGTGTAATTGGTTTGGAATCATCCTCTGTATCTTCTATCCGTAGTAGCACTGAATTTCCTAAGTATGGGGCAAGTCAAGCTTTTTCTGCTTCATTATCCAAATATTCCAAGACAAAACAGGGTACCCCAGGGTATTTTTATTCTAAGCTAACCAAATCTATTGACGATGATGCCCCAGTTGCCGAATTTGAAGCCATAGAGAAATCTGAAGATTTCATATTATGCTCCCCTGTAAATATACCACACGCCGCATTTCCCTCTTCTCAGCCTGGTTATGCTGGAAATCTCCTTTTCTTTTCCTCCGCTTCACAAACAACAGATATCATGACTATGAGCCTGCCAGCTGTGTTGACCAGCATCTCACCACCACTACAATGTCCTTCTCCTCAAGGGAGAAGTTTATCTCCAGCACCTAATCCTTCTCATTCTCCTTCCTCACCTTCATCCTATTATCCTCCAAGTCCAGTTACTCCACGTCCTTCCAGCACTCAATCCAGGCATCCTGACAAATCCCTCAGTCCATTTCCCCCACCTCCCCCATCCTTAGGCCGTCGAACAAGGAGCCCTAGCCCCCACCTTGGTTTAAATCAGGGTTCTGGTGAGGAGGAGGTAATAATCTTTCAATATTTAACAATTGGGCTCATGATAAATATTCAGTTGCAATTTATTGTTTAGTTAAATACCAGGTGCATAGTGTATATACAGTAATGTGCTTGTATGTACCCTTTTTTGTTCTTTAGTATAGGTATGAATATTTCAGTGTATGCTTGATTCAGTGACTGCTTTTTACAAATACCTGCTTCACTGCATGCTTATTTCAGGTTTACTGGGTGTATATCCTGCATTTTATGCCATTTTATTTTGATACATTTTACCTGTGTATGCTTTTATTTGCTTTTTGTTTTGTTTTACTGTTGTAATGAAATATCTGTACGTGTCTATTTTGATATACAGTATACATATATATGGTCAATTTAATGCATGGTTGTCATGGATGTTTATAAATGTAAACCTGGGCAATTGGGTTTTAGATTATATGTGGCGTTATAAATTCCAGGATGGGAATGGTCAAGACCTCATCTTTCTGGAGTCTCCCCAAGATGAGATTTTTGATCCGCTGTTATCAAAAGATATTACACCAAAAAATAAACGACCAACACATTCACCCCCACCTATCCCTACAACAAAATCCACTTCAAATCTTCCAGGTAAGTTAAATATTTGTGGGGTTTTATGATAAGTTGTGAGAACCTTATGTGAATGACACAGCCGAGTAAGTTATGTAAGTGAAGCTTATTGTGTAAATGGCATTTACTAATCATGGTTAAAACTAAGTTAAGTATATTTTCCCTTATGATGATACATCTCAAATTCATAACTTCTCCAAGATTAGGAAATTTAACAGTAAATTTTAAATTTTACATTTGATAGTTCTTTTTTCCTTACTATTTTATTTTGATTTTTAGTAGGTACAGTAGATGTGTTATACCATTTACTGTAATGTATTTTCTTATATTCTTTACGATGTTGATTTATCCAGTATTTACCGTTAGATAACGAGTTGAAATGAACATTAATATGGTGAGTGTACAATGAAATTTACCAAGGGATGATAATTCTATACCAAATATGAGTTGAATAACATACTATACGCAGTTTTTTTATTATCGTTATCATTATAACTGTCATGAATTGATTTAAGGAGACTACTGAGTCGTATTTCTAATTTTGTACAGCTGCCCAAAGGATTTGATATCCAATAAGGTTAAAATAGGAGTAAGATAGTTAGAATAAGTTTTAACAATTAAGTAAGAAACAAAAGATAACGAAAGAAAATTAAAAGGTGGAAATTAGTACCCCTGCAGTCAAAGAGGTGATGGAAAGAACCTAATGTATTTTGTACTGAGGTCCTCTTACGAGGTATAGTATAATAATGAAAATCTATAGGTTTGCTCGCTTTGCCCTCAGAACTTGGTCTCGTCATAAGAATGTTTAATTTGGTACAAGTACAAATAAAAGTTCTGATTTTTATGGATAATTGAATCATTGACAAATTACATAAGTGTGTAATACGAATAAGAAATTCTGTGGCTAAGAGATGAGGGATAGTCAAATTGCAAGTTATCCTCACTCACACCAAAATCATATTACTGTTACCCTTTCCCCCCCCCCCCAACCCCTTACCATCAATAGTTTTTTTCCAACTAACTTCAGAGCGTTTGGCTTTGCTCTGCCATTGATCTTGAACCATTAGCAACTTTGTGATTCTTCCGGGTTAATTGCAGGTGGACATTCGTGCTGAAAAAAGTGTGAGAGTAAAGGCGAGTGTTGGTGATATAGAAAAAGCTAATGAGAGGATTACTAAGTATAGGTAAATATATTTATATATTATAATTATACACAGTGCACTAAATAATAAGCAATAAAAATTGCTCACCACTTGTATCTGAATACTGAAAGCCTTGCAATCATCACCAAGAAGAGACGAACAATAAGTGAAGTGAAGGCCAGCTTAACAAAGCATTGCCAACCTTGCACTTTTTTACCTTTTTACATTGAAATAGCTATTCTTTAGAAGGCTAAGGATTTTGAAACCTTGTGTATATCTTACAAAATAAAAATACTGTATGTACTTGCAATACTTATTTACGGAAAAAGACTTGTAAAGGCTGAGAAAAGCAGGCAAACAATACTGGTGGGCAAAAAAACATCATTTATGAAGCACACAAAACAGATAATGATTTTAGCTAATTAAACAGTAATTCATTAAATTAACCGCTGAGTATCTAAGCACAATGTAGAAAAATATTAAGGTGATTAAAGAGGAAAATAGTTGCCTTCATTCATGGTAGAGAAGAAATAGAAAAGAGAAAATACTGCTAGGTTGGGGAACCAGATTGTTGACAAGCTAGCCACACACATGAGGAGCAATGCTCTTATCTGCCTTCACCCCCCAAAATCCTTGTAGCACATGGATTGAGAAAAAGACTAACGTGGAAGTTCTACAAAAGATCAATATCGAAAAAAGATTACTTGACATTTTGGATGAAAGAAAACTAACTTTTATTGGACACCAGGTTCGGAAACACAATACTCTGGAAAGAACGCTACTAATTGGATCAGTCTATGGTACAAGAACGAGAGGAAGGCCTAAAACTAGATTGAGTGACAATATCAAGGAGATGTGCGGGCTAACAATGGTGGAGTTGGAAAGGAAGGCTCAAGACCGGAATGAATGGAGATGTTTTGTGCAGAGGGCCACGGTCGTTCGACATCGAACACCCCGTACTTGATGATGACATGTACCATCTGTCCAGTCAGTAGACAATCTTCTTTATATCAGGAATTAGGTGATTAGAATTTTTGAAGACCAGAAATGTGGTCTACTGTAAATGAGAGGTTTATTGCGAATCAAACTATGCTGGAATGAAAATTATACTCGCTCTATAGTTCTGAATAAATTAATATACATTGAATTCATGCACAATCTATATATACTCTATAAGAAATAATATTCATTGGATGGGCAGCCTGATATGCTCCAGTCAATGCAACACATTTTAGAAATCCTATCCTTAATATACAAGGCACTTATTTTACAGATTATTACTAGAGAAACAGAAGTCATAATACAACAAGCTAAAACAAATCAGAATAAATCTATTCTAATTGATAATGCACAACTACAAGTGGTGCTGTATTTCAAATACCTTGGGAACATTGTTTCATCTACTACTGAGAACGACGAAGACATACTAAAATTAACAGGGCCTCACATGCTTTTTGCAAGTTAAGGACCAGGATTTTTCTGAACAAATATCTGAGACTGACCACCAAAATCCAATATATAGAGCAGTATTTATCTCATTTCGTCTCTATGGTGCAGAAGCCTGGACTATTGATGCTATCTCAAGAAACTGGAACTTTTTTACATTTCCTGTTTGCAGAAAAGGATGGGCCTCACCTGGAAAGATTGGGTACTACACACAAAATTTTTAGAATAAACAGAATACACAACCTTAGAAGACATCCTCACTAAATGCCAACTATGTTGGCCGAATCACGTAATCCATATGCCTGTAAAATAGCTCCCAAAACAAATTTCATACAGACAATGAGAAAAGAGCAAGCGATAAAAATGTCAAGCTAAGTTGACCATAAATAAATGTTAACTTTACTAGCTGACCATGTTAGAAACCAAGTGGTCTGGAGAGCAGGTATTAATAACTGGGTTACTACCCTGGTACAGGCTCTTGCAACCCAAAATGCAGTATTGACATGCTAGAAAAGAGTTCTTCACAGTCCCGAATCTATATTTGATGTGTCTGACATGTGGCAAGGTATGAAAATCCAAGATTGGCCTGGTGATCAATGTAAATAGACAGTGGCAGTATTCACACTACATTTTACATCTATGAAAGAAATTCGTTCATCGTCGTCAAGTTAGGAAAAGTAAAACTAGGAATAAATTTTTATTCTTACTAATATGCAAAACGAAAGCAGTGTTTGGACAATCACTGACCTTGAATTTTATACTATCTATAAATGATGAGTTTTATAGGATAAAGATATTCACATTCGTTTGAAAAAAGTAAGTGTGGATATGATATTAATCAAATTATGTCAATAATAACATTTTTATTATTAGGGAATGCTGATTTAAAGGGTTTAAAAATTGTTTTCAAGTAGAAACATGTTAATTGATTGCAATATATTTTGACCCTTTTAGAGTTTGATTTAATTTTAAGTGATGTCAAAATATCCTAGACTAGAGGGGCACTCGGTAAAGAGCATGCCTTCGCCATGCCAAGCTGTCTTATTTTGCTCTTAACTCCACTGCATACTTGTACCAAGATGTATTTTCTTCAAAATCTAATGGATCTAATACATGCCTATCAAAACGTTGCGGCGAAGATAACTAATTTCCAAAATATTACAGGTTCATCCTTGGGTCATATTCAACATAACTACGAAGTTTGGTCAAAATTGGTACAGTAGTTTTTGTGTAAAGTTCCTCTCAAACAAACAAACATACAGGGGTGAGCACATATTCTTCGCAAAATATTCGATTTTGTTGTAGACAAAGATGGGAGGTAAACAAATAAAAAACTGGTATTATAAACATTTTTAAATATTAATTGAATATTCGTTTTATGTGCAGGTAAACTGACTCATACAGACCTAAGTGGAAGTGCCAGCACATCTCACCTTCCTAGTAAAACTGTACCTCATCCAGCTTTAGCCAGGACGTCTGCTATCAACACAACAGGCTTACCTAGTTCAACACCTAATAGAAGTTCAGAATACCGACCACTCACCCCTTTTCAGTCATCAGCACCAGAATACCGTCCATTTTCCACTCTGCAGACAAATTTAGGCGTGCCAGTTGGATGTCAAAATCCAATTTATACTCAACATAAACCACTTGGTGATCATCCACTGCCCAATGCAACAAGAAGTGGTAGTGCTACGGCAGCCTTCGCAACGAGTATGTTATCTAGAGCTCCTGAAGAATCTTCTTTGAATATGGCAAATAGATCAAGTCAATATGTGCAGTTTGAACCACCCCTGAGTCATTCAACCAAAGGTCTGAACAGTTCCTCTTCTCAACCCCAGAGGCCTCCACGTTTGTCACAAAAGGACCTTTTGGGTGATTTTTCTAAAGACTTCCAGAAGCTTAGTGTAAATAGCCCTTCCAGAGCAGCATCTCCCGCTAATAATAATAATACAATTATAAATAATAACAAGACTTGTGATGCCATTCAAGCAGCAGAGTCAGATTCTGTAGATCAGAGCGAAAACAAATGGGCAACGTTTGATTAAACGGTAGAATTGTAACCAAGGTGTTCAATTATTAATAATGAATGACAGTGGGAATTAATCAAGCATGTTCTGCAACTGTAAACGATTATTGATAATCATGGTTGTGATGCAGTTCTTTTAGGTAAAATAAAAAAAAGACAGAAACCTTGTTTACGTAAGTATTGTAAATATTTTGTAGAGATCTTGCATATGGTTGTCCATATTTGGCTGGCAAAAAACCAATTGCGAGCCAAACATGGATAGCATTGTATAAATGTATAACTCCATATTTTCATAAACAAAAATTTATATTCTCATTAGGTTTACTTCATTCCTAGTTTGTATTAGTTGGAAAGCCAAAGATGATGCTATCTATAATGGCTTCCTTGGGAGCCCTTCATAACTATCATGCAGTCTATGCTGGCATTTCATAACATTCAACATAGATTTTTAGGGAACATTTCTGTGTAAGCATTCATTAAGCTTTTCTCCCTATAGCTTAGTAAGGAATCTAACAGCTTTCATGATAGAAAGCAGTTGTTAACATTTCTAAAGTTTTAAAAGCATTCTATAAAAGTGCTGTATATAATTCAATTATTTTTCCCTGTATAACTCGTGTTTGTGAGCAAAATGAAACAACATTTATGTCCGTGTTCTTGATGACTTATTGATATGTACGTAAACGCACTTGTTTGCTGACTTTTGACGCACACTGTTTATTGTATTGAATTTTTACTATGGGATCAGTCATCAAAAGTCATAATCATGTTGTAATTCCCTCTCTTTTTCTTGTTAGGCCCTTTTTTTGTATGTATGGTCTCCTTTTTACTGACACAACGAGTTGTGATAATTTTATAAACTCATCCATCTAATCCAGAAGACAATATTTTATAAGAAGTTCGCAGCAGTATTGAAGAGTTCCAAGACTTACGTGACAGAATGTCATATTTGCAAAGATGAGTGAAGAGATGGCGCTGGTAAGTGTTAAGCTTTTAAGAAATTTTTTTGTTTTCCTTTCTTGACAAACTAGATTTGTACAAACCTTTATTTTCATTACTATCCGTGAATTAGAATTGTATTATACCTCTAATTATAACTGCCTTGCTGAAGCACAAATGACAATACAAACTTGACCGAAAATAACATACTCCTATAACTTGGTGCAACAAAAGTAATATTATGTTTATAATTTTTAAGTTTGTGTTACAGTAATCCTTTGATTATCTATGCTGATTTGGCTGAGGCTTGCCTTGTCATGAGTGCAATCTTGATACAGGATAGGGCTTGTAACCACCAAGTCATGACTAGGCCTCCATAAGATGTCATTAACCCTTAAGCCCAGGATAGAAATATCAAAATCTGCTTTACCGAGGAAGCTTTCAGGTATATTGAAAGGTGACCGTTACTTAGATCAGGGTGACTAAATAATGACCTTTCCCCAGAGACCAGATATTTTAACCTGAAAATCAGCATTGCTAGTTCTGATTATTTTGTTAAATTTTAGCCACCTTCTATTACTAAGTTTTAAGATAATCAACAGTCGTCTGGTTTGAACGGTTAAACAAGTGGGAAGTGAAGCATACTGCTAATTATTAAATACATCATCCAAAGCATTTGTTTCAGCAGTTTAGTATCTCTGATATACAGAAAAAATATTAAACATACCTTTCTAGTTGGAAAATTACCATTTGTATTGCAAAAACTTGGCATTATACCTGCAATTTATTACATTTTCATACATAGAAGTATAAAATATCTCACTATATCATAAATAGACATTAATACAAATTGCAGCACAGGCAGCTTACAGATAACAAGTGGAGATGATCGTATAAAGTGAACCTTTTGTAGACATTAATATTAGGCTATGAATTTATTAATGGGTGGGACTGTAATATCTAGAAGTAACAATAGCTTCCTTCTAGCTTGAGAAAAACTCCGTAAAACACTGCGACATTCAAACTTTTTCTTTATAACCCTTCCTTAACCTACTGTTCAATGTCTGCCTTTTTATCGCAGACTTTGACATCTAGCAGTTGCAATTGGGGATTAAAAACTTTATAAGATCATTAGCCTCTAATCCTCATTTTGAATCTTCTTTCCTATCTTGTAAATGTGCAAATGGATAATTGACAATTTACTGTCGGAAGAAATTCAATTGTGTACAGGAAGATAAAGAATGATTGAATGGAACCAAGTTGTAATAGCCAAACTAAATAAAGGGGGCAAATCCAAATAGAAATAGTGCTGTAATCAGATGAGTAGAATTTGATGTGCGATAACTATACACATTTAGATAACATAATCTTGAGTTTATTAACTATGAAAAGACCAGATAACTTTGAGCTTATAAATGTTGACTCGAATGTAGATTTTCCATTAAGCATAGCGACTGTGCACTGCTCTTTTTTTTTATCTTATTTATCAGTTGATTAATCATTGCGTTTATACAATAAATCCAAAAAATTAATAAGGTAGGTAGCAAATTTAACCCTTTCAATTTATAACTTATTTTCTCTATAATGCAGCATACTGTACTGTAGGTATAGTGTATAGTGATTAACTGCTTGTAGCATTTTATTGATATCTTTATTTTTTGGTGAAAAATATCATTGAAAACCAAATTAGTTTGGGAAAGATTCTAAATAACCTCTTTATATTTACCGTTTATTACTCCTTGATATTGAATTATCTGTGGGTATGTACTACATGAGAATGAGATATTACAAGAGAGGAAGTGAGGAGAGCACTAGATGAAACAAGAGTAGGAAAAGCATCTGGTATGGATGGCGTGAGAGCCGAGATGTTGAAGGAAGTGGATGTGACTATACTTGAATGGTTGGTGAGATTGTTTAATATGTGTTTTGTGTTGTCAATGGTACCAGTAGATTGGGTTTGTGCGTGTATTGTACCACTATATAAGGGTAAGGGAGATGTGCATGAGTGTTGTAATTCAAGGGGTATTAGTTAGTTGAGTGTAGTTGGGAAAGTGTATGGTAGAGTACTGATTAATAGGATTAAGGATAAAACAGAGAATGCAATCTTAGAAGTACAGGGTGGTTTTAGAAGAGGTAGGGGTTGTATGAATCAGATTTTTACAGTTAGGCAGATATGCGAGAAATATTTAGCAAAAGGTAAGGATGTGTATGTTGCGTTTATGGATCTGGAGAAAGCGTATGATAGAGTTGAGAGGGAAGCAATGTGGAATGTGATGAGGTTATATGGAGTTGGTGGAAGGTTGTTGCAAGCAGTGAAAAGTTTCTACAAGGGTAGTAAAGCATGTGTTAGGATAGGAAATGAAGTGAGCGATTGGTTTCAGGTGAGAGTGGGACTGAGACAGGGATGTGTGATATCACCGTGGTTGTTCAACTTGTATGTTGATGGAGTGGTGAGAGAGGTGAATGCTCAAGTGCTTGGACGAGGATTGAAACTGGTAGACGAGAATGACTATGAATGGGAGGTAAATCAGTTGTTGTTTGCGGATGATACTGTACTGGTTGCAGACGCGGAAGAGAAGCTTAGCCGATTAGTGACAGAATTTGGAAGGGTGTGTGAGAGAAGGAAGTTGAGAGTTAATGTGGGTAAGAGTAAGGTTATGAGATGTACGAGAAGGGAAGGTGGTGCGAGGTTGAATGTCATGTTGAATCGAGAGTTACTTGAGGAGGTGGATCAGTTTAAGTACTTGGGGTCTGTTGTTGCAGCAAATGGTGGAGTGGAAGCAGATGTACGTCAGAGAGTGAATGAAGGATGCAAAGTGTTGGGGGCAGTTAAGGAAGTAGTAAAAAATAGAGGGTTGGGCATGAATGTAAAGACAGTTCTGTATGAGAAAGTGATTGTACCAACTGTGATGTATGGATCGGAGTTGTGGGGAATGAAAGTGATGGAGAGACAGAAATTGAATGTGTTTGAGATGAAGTGTCTAAGGAGTATGGCTGGTGTATCTCGAGTAGATAGGGTTAGGAACGAAGTAGTGAGGGTGAGAACGGGTGTAAGAAATGAGTTAGCAGTTAGAGTGGATATGAATGTGTTGAGGTGGTTTGGCCATGTTGAGAGAATGGAAAATGGCTGTCTGCTAAAGGTGGTGATGAATGCAAGAGTTGATGGGAGAAGTACAAGAGGAAGGCCAAGGTTTGGGTGGATGGATGGAGTGAAGGAAGCTCTGGGTGATAGGAGGATAGATGTGAGAGAGGCAAGAGAGCGTGCTAGAAATAGGAATGAATGGCGAGCGATTGTGACGCAGTTCCGGTAGGCCCTGCTGCTTCCTCCGGTGCCTTGGATGACCGCGGAGGTAGCAGCAGTAGGGGATTCAGCATTATGAAGCTTCATCTGTGGTGGATAATGTGGGAGGGTGGGCTGTGCCACCCTAGCAGTACCAGCCAAACTCGGTTGAGTCCCATGTCAGGCTGGGAGGAACATAGAGAGGAGACGTCCCCTTTTTTGTTTCATTTGTTTGATGTTGGCTACCCCCCAAAATTGGGGGAAGTTCTTTGGTATATGTATGTATGTATGTATGTACTACAGTACTGCAGTTGTCACTGATGCCCTTGCAATTTGATAACATTCTCGTTTCCCCAGTAGTTGTATTCGTCTTTCATATTTAGAAGCAATTTATATAGGTCAACCTTGAGTGGCTAGTAATGACTTGGTGATCTGGTTAAGCTATGTAGTAGTATTAATAGTATCTATAAATCAATTACTAAAATATACAGTAGTCCCTCATCTTAATAGACATGGACTTGCATACACGTACCAGACTGTTACTCTTTAGGAATTATTTGGGTTTTTTTGCTCTAACTCCCCCTCCGGGAAAATGCATTTTTTTGCAGATAAATATCTTTAATGGAATAATGAATGCAAAAGGCTAAGATACTATGTAAAAAGAAGTGATATAAAAATATATATATATTTGATGAATTCAGTTTAGAGGAGATTTTATATATTTTCTTTACTACTTGTTAGACTTAAGTCTCTTACCAGAACACCCCCCCCCCTCCATATTCATCTAATAAGGTGACGGGCTACTAGAATACGGTAATTTATATTTCAGGTGTAGCCTTAGTAGTAGATAACTATGGGTAATGGAAGGATTGCTGTACCTTATAAATGAAAAATGAAATATCAGTTATCATGTAAGAAACTAAGATATTAGTTCATGTGCATAGCATCACATCATTCATTCAAGTGCATCATCTTATCATATTTTTTTTTATTATATAACCTTAAATATTTAGTTGTTTCATTTCAAAAATTTCTTGTCACTTTGTACAGAGGGATAGAAAAAGTTGTGACTGCAATTAAAGTACGTACGTATGTCCTTCAGTATCTTGAATATGAAGATTGTTTTTCTCATTGTTATATAACATAGGAATAACAAGAAATTTTTGGGATGCCTGTAAAAGCAAGAATTAAAAATCAGATGTATTTTAATACCTAAACTCTCATTAACCTCAAGATTAGAATGTAATGCAGATATTTTTCTTATCCAAGGGTACAGTATTGGAAACACCTTTAGAAGTATACTTGTAATTTGTATCAAGGAACCCGTGGAATATTAAAATTATTTTATCATATACTGTTAAGGACAGTGTAGATTCGGTAAGTATTCAAGTTATCTCAATTGGTAGTAGATAATGGTAGTAATTTTTTAGAGCACATAATTAGTATTGGTGAATATTAGTTACTTGAAAGTATAACCTTGGGTTTATGAAGCACTTGGGATATGAATTGTTTTAGATGGCTTGGTAGTGGCCCTTGATTAAATACTTCACAGAACAGGTAATTGTGGTTTTACTGTAGTCTATACATTTTTTAATCGTTTGATATTTAGAGAATATAGAAGTAATCTCTATCTCAGAAGTAGGTGTATTTCCATTTGCATGGAATTAAATTAATAGCTGTTTTTAGTACAGTAGTACCGTGGGTTACAAGTAACTTTAGATATGAGCATAAGAATTTTAATTGGGTTACGAGTACTTTGCGCCATGGGGCCATATCCGTGGACAAGTACGAACAAGACTATCGCGTAATGCGCAGAAAGCAGTCACTTGGTTCCCATACACCGCCCACAGTGTTTATGCCACTGATAAGGCTTTGGCAGAGTGAGCAGCAATTTATTTACTGATAATGCAATACAGTAGCTCATTTTCATGCCATTTTAAAGTAAAGTTTCCTTGTGAAAATTAAACGTGTAAAAAAAAAAAAAAACTACCAGGTGTCCAGATAGCAAAAGTAAAGTGAAAGGCATTAAAGAGAATTACAGATATTTTATCAGAAGGTCTCATGGAAGGAGATTCTCCTTCTAAGCAGTAACCCGTTCTTCCTCCTCTCTAGTCTCCATCACACCAGCTATGATTCTAATCAAAGGTAAAGTGCGAGTTAATTTGTCGGTTACTATTTCCCATTGTGAATTATTAATTTGTTCCAACACACAAATACAAACCTTCGTCCTTTACTTTTGGATATGTTTCAGCGCAAGCTGAATTTAGCCATAAAACGTTCAATGCGAGGTGTCAACAACCCTCAACTAGTAAGCAGGGTGAGCGGTCGGTAGACCAACCACCCCGCTCACACATTCGCCCAGCGAGATCCCTCACTTTTGTTTTGGCTACAGTCGAGTGCAAACGCATTCTCTCTTCCGGATTCCTTTCTTTTGAGCTGGCTGTAAAACTTTTTAAAATTTCTCTTTCTTTTCAAGAGAGCTTGGTAATTGAGGACTGCAATCATACAAGTTTGTCCTGGCATATTGGGCCACTCTTCCATTACGTTTATGTCAGGCGATGGAGATAGATCCTCAACGGCTTTGTCGTTCATGCAGACAATACCCCTGCATGGAGGCTTCACCTTGTGCTTAGTGTTGGGAGTGGTCATCCTTCCAGTGGGAGCTGTATGGTAGACAGGAAGGAGAAGCCTAAAAGGATTCTTTGCCTTGTTGAGTTCATCCTTAAGATCAAAGAAGTCCCAACTTTTCTCCCCTGTGCCTTGTAACCTCCCACCTTCCTCAAGAGGCCGATCTGATAAGAGCGATGACCATTTGACCCCTGGACAACCTTCAGACCTACAAGACCCCGCTGCTTCCCCTAGTAAAACCTCTCTTTACATTCTGCATCAGTTGGGGCCTTCCTTGTGGCTCATGGGTTCCCCCATGAAAGAACGGCTGGATGTGTGAAGCTTGGGGCACAGCTGCCTCCACCGGGGTCAGTCCTGATCTTCCCTTCCAGTTGGTCTCCTGCCTTCTGGCGGATTTTTCCTCCTCAATTCCTCACCCATCTGAGGAATTGCAGGCAGGTTCTCTTCTCACCAAGTCCTCTCAGCCTGAGGTTCCTAGTGAACCTAACCTAAACCCTGCAAGGATGGAAGACTTTTGCCGGTGCGTGATTCTTTGACACCTTGCACTAGCTCCGGAGTTGGCAAGGGGTGAAGAGCGAGTTTTCTTTTTTCCTCTACCAACTTCTCCTTCCCCCTCCTCTTATCTTCTGGAGATACTTCTTTGAAAGAAGAAGTAGCAGTAGTAGTTGTTTAGGAGGCCTCTTGGAAAGTTCCATGGAAATTCTAGCTCGCATTATTCTCCTTTGGGAGGGAGCAATAGATCTCAACCCCTGAACATTCCTTATGGATTGTTCAAGTGAATCCATAGCAAGGAGAGGGTCAGCATTGCTCCTACCTTCATCATTCCTGTCTTGTCATAGGATTGTAGGAAAAATGCCCCCGGCCCATAAGAAACTGTTCCCTTTTCCTTTGATTGGTACCTTCTGGTTTGGTCGAATCTTTGTAAGGCCGACACGATGGTCTTCTCCTTTGATTGGATGCAGGTGAACTTTGACAGCCAGGACCCAACACCAACAACGTAAACCAGGCAAAAGGGAGACATTTTACACTTTTCCCATTCCTGCTTAATAAGGGAAAGGAGTTCTTACCCTTAGGAGCTGCCCTCCACTTCCAGGAGGGCATAACATTCTCACTTGCTGACGGATTCCTTTGCGCTATGTCAAGCAGTGTGAGCCAGGTATGAAAACTACCACAGTTGCACCCGTTGCAAGTTACCAGTTCCACATGTACCAATCACCAGCAGGGCACTTAAGGGTAGATTATATGCAATCACCAGTACTGTAGGGCACATAAGGGTAGAATATATACTGGCTTGAAGCCACTCTCCACCTCCGGGAGTGGCAGAACTCGCCCAGTGACTCTCTCCCCAGGACTTAGTGAGCTGGACTGTGTGCCCAGTATATCGGTAGCAGGTAGCTGGCAACAGTCCCTCCAGGAATTGAGTACTTGCCTACTAGTAGCAGGTAATTTTCTCTTTGGGGATTAAGTACTCGCACCATCAAGGTAGAGTGGTCCCGTTCTGCTAACACTCGAGTAGGTCCTGAGAGAGAGAGAGACTATGAGAGGTCGAACAAAACATGTTTTTCCAGCCAGGGAACTTTTCTATATACTCATGGCACCGACATACATGCCTCCTGCTAGCCTGAGGAGGACATCTTAGGGTATTCCCTCAAGGCTACCTCTCTTCTTTGCTTTGGCATGAGAATTGCAGAAGAGGCTTCTCATTGCTTTGTGGATTCTTGCTCCTTAGGAATTGGTCCATGCTCGGGTGTCGCTTTGAGCAGTCTTTTCTATCCTACGACTTAGGTTCTGGAATGGGATGGTCCTCATTCACATGGCACTTGACACATATGCCTATTGCTAACCTGAGGTAGTCATTATAGGAATTTTTCCCAAGAGATTGTCAAACAATTGGGCAATTTCATTATTCCTGGTCTGGACATCAAGCCCTAACACCATCATTCAGTTTGTATTATATTGTGCATATCCAGAACTTCCTTAATTTTGACAATTCTTCCCAGACTACCATTTTCAACTTAGTGCATGTACAGTACTACGTATGCTCTTGATTTTACGTCTCTCTTTTTCTTTCGTGCATATTTTGTACTACATAGTAATACCCAGACTAAAATTTCTAAACTGCTGTACTAAGTTGTGGAATTATTTTTAATTTTCTAAATATTATGTAAAAGTAACCTACTTAAAAATGAGGAACCTAAATTCATATTTAAACTAAACTGCAATTATTAATTTTCTGAGAAGCTTCTCAAGATTAGTCTCATTTTATAGTTGTTTTAAATCTTTTAATTCTAAGCTTCTTCATACTGGGTAGCTTTCCAACCAAGGTTATAGTTTGGCTTGTGATTATAAAAGAGAAAATTGGATGTGATGTCATGGACTCTTCAACATTTGGTATCATAGAGCTAAATAAATTTCCTTTCCATTGGTATATAATTTTACATGTTTTGTAAGATTTTGATATACTGTAAGTAAATAAGAAAAAACTAGTAACAACTTGACATACATTACGTCTTATGGCATCGAAGGTTCAATATAAAGTACAGGAAGTCCAGCGGCACTGAAAGAGTAATCATTTTTCTTTTTCACAGTAAAGATACTTCACAGCTTAAGTATACTATCCCATGAGAAATACTTGGGTGGAATAATAAAGCAAAATAGTTGAAGAAATTTCATAGGAAGTTAAGAATAGACCACAGTATCATGGAGAGAGATTGAGGTTAGTGGTGAAGGAATTATTTGGAGAAATCCACTATAAAATTTTGCTGTTTAAACATTACTAAAGTAGTTTTACATTCAACATTTAAGGTATTTGGGAAAATGAAAATAGAGCTAAGAAATATTTTTATTTAACCTTCAATGGAGTTACATTAATAGTTTAACATCATCAATCAAATTATGTACATTTTAAATAGGGTATAATTTATAAAAATATCTTGGGACTTTTATTTTGAATAGCACAAGTATCCTATCTCTTTCACTTACAGTACCAACCATAATAATCAGATGAAATAAGAGCTTTTCCTTGTCCACCATTCACTAGCTAAAGTTTCGAATCTAGATTTACAGATTTTCCCAACTATGAGGTAAGGAGAGATTAAAGCTTTGATATTATAAGTAGGTATTCTGGTACAGTATTTCATTCAGTAAAAGTATATGGATTTGTTTTTATTTAATAAAAATAGTACTGTACTGTAATTTATATTTGATCTTACACAAATACAAACCATTGTCTTTTAATAAGCAAGTGATTTTAGGTAGGCTGGAATAGCCTTTAAAATCCCTTTTCCTCGCAGCCTCGTCTGGCTGCTAACAGCGTTTGTTTGTTATGGAGATTCCATGTGCCCCAGTAAACCTGGAAAGAAATATAGCAGGTTTATGAGCAAGCACGCAGTGCATGTCCATTATCTTTGTGTGTTTTGCAAGGGTCATGACTAGTTGCAGTCATCCCCTGGTGACAAGTAGGTTATGTCCTCCATGCAGTTGGTGGAGTTTGACAAGAAGACCAAGAGAGATTCTTTATCTTCTGTTCTCTCACCTTCTCGACCTGTTATGCCTCCTTCAGATTCCTCTAGGGCTGGGTCCTGGTCCTCCAAGGGCTTGCCTCAGGAAAAGGAGACAAACACCTAATCTATGTACCATTTGGTGTATGGCTGCTTGGGAGCGATCAGGGTCTCTCTTACTCTCGATGTTTGCATCCAACTGCGGAAAGGTGGAAATAGCTAGGAAATTCCAGAACATAGACCGTCCAACCTGTCTCCCAGCCCCTCTATCGGCGGTTCCCGACGTCTTCCTTCAGCCTTCGACATCTGGAACCCAGGAAATTGTGAAACCGGCCACCCCCGCCTCTCGGATCTGTTACGAGGAGTCGTCGAAGTCTTCGGCGGCAGGCTCATCGTTTTCATCGGAGGAAGAGGCGTGGAGAAGACACCGTCGAAAGAGGGACAGATCCAGGAGACGCCGCTCCCCCTCGAGGTCCCGTTGTAGGTCACGACATGGGAGGAAAGCCAGGAGCAGTAGTTCGCCGAAGGAGCAATGGGTCCTCGTTCCCCGCAGTAAGCTCGCGGACTTTACTACTCTCCCAAGCACTGCGGGTTGGCTTCCCGGAGACAGTCCTAATAGAAGGGCCTCCACCAGCCATAGAGTTGACTCTCGCAAAGACCCAATGGGCTCTTCGGACAGGCGTAAGGCCTCGAAACAGGCGACTCAACTAGCCCAGCGGAGGGAGTCGCCTTTTCGGACGGGCAGCCTCGTCGAGTTAGCTTGACCGAGCGATATAAAAGGACGGCTTCCTCCGTCGGGCAAGCCCACTGAAGCCTCGCCCCCGTTGAAGAAAGACAAACGGAGGACGGAAGTTCTCGCTCCCTCCGCAATGCCCATCTTCAAACCACAACCTAGTGCGGAGGCCCCCGTCGGTACGGTTCCTCACCTCAGACGGAGGGCGCGGACAGCGACACTGAAACCGCGCAAGCGGAGGACTCCGCTAATAGGAGGATTATTGGTCTGATACGAAAGCACCACAGGATTGAGGAGCCAGTTCCTTCCGACGAGGATGCCTGGCAGTCTATCCTTAATAGGCTAATGGAGGAACCCGTTCAACAGAAGCCCTCCTTAGCCCTACCTGTGGCCAGAGATGTGAGAGGGTTGGCCGTGCTCACAGACAAGGTTGTGGCATGAAACGCTGAAGGTTCCAAAGCTCAGAGTTCCTCGAAGTTACTCCAGGGGTTGAAGTCCCAAAGCAAGTATTATTGGATGGAAGGACAGCCACAGGGAGCCAGCAAATTGGAAGACTCCCTAGAAGTTTTAGGTCAGGGGGCTTCGGAGGACAGAGCTTCTTCAGCGCCTATTTGTTTTTCTCAATCGGAGGCGACGATGATGGAGGAGATGTCCAAGGACCTTGTCAACGTCGCCTCTTGGTTAGACTGGTGGGCCTCGACACTAGTAGGCATCCAGGCTGCCCCCGACCCTGCAGTTCCGTCCAATCAAGCACTGTTGAAGGAACTTATCAGCTCCGGGGGGTGGGCCTTGAAATTCCTAACTTTTCAGTCTCTAGCGTTATCCGCCACGCCAACTGGGTCCTGCTAAGAAGAGACAGTCTTGAGTAAATTGTCCAGGCGTATGCCGGACAGGGAGGCAAGGACTTTGAGGAACCTTTCTGTGTTGGGTGATGCACTTTTTCCCCTGAAGCAGACAGAAGAGGTGGTTGAGAAACTTCTGAAACGGAAGGAAGTGAGCTTTCCCAGACCTCACGCCATGAGGAGGCCCACTTATAGAAGACCTCCATCTGATGGACCGTCGATGTCTCGAGCCTCCCCTAACCAGGTAAGGAGAGAGGCCCCAGCGTCCCTGTGGTCTCAGCCTTCGCAGCCCACCCGCAGGGGCGCTCCCACAGCCCCAGCCTCGTTTAGAACAGCCCACTCAGCTTCCAGGAGAGGCCATTCAGGTCGCTCCTCCAGAAGGAGGTAGGGTGAGAGGCCCTCCCCGGCTCCTGGCCAAGCCTCAGGTAGGGGGGATGCCTCAAGCAATTTTGGCAATCATGGAAGAATCACGGTGCAGAACCCTGGACGGTAACAGTGTTGAAAGAGGGGTACAGGCTTCCGTTCCTGGCAGATCCACCACCTCTTATCCCAGCAAGTCAGGCGGAGTGGTTAGCCCCCAAGGACCCCTTGAAGAGGGAAGCCTTGCAAGAAGTAGTCTCCACTATGTTGACGAAAGGGGCAATGGAAACGGTTCTACAGCCGTCTCTTCCTGGTGGAGAAAGCGACGGGGAGGTTGGAGACCAGTCATAGATCTGTCGGCCCTCAACAAGTTTGTGTGCAAGACCGACTTCAAGATGGACACCCCGAAGTCGGTCCTGGAGTCCTTGAGAGAAGGAGACTTCATGATATCCATAGATCTCAATGACGCCTATTTCCAGATCCCTATTCACCCCTCCAGCAGAAAGTACCTTCGGGTGAAGTGGGGTACCCAGATCTTGCAATTCAAGACTCTTTGCTTCGGCCTGTCAACAGCGCCCCCAAATTTTCACGAGAATCTTCACGACTGTCTCCGTATGGGCTCACGAACGAGGAATTCGTCTGATTCGCTACCTGGACGACTGGTTGCTCCTTTCTTCCTCAGAGGCAGTTTTGAAGGAGCAAGGCTCGAAGCTACTGCAATTCTGTAAAGTTCTGGGTATCACCATCAACCTGGAGAAGTCGCACCTGTCTCCCTCCACCAGGATGATGTACTTGGGGATGGTTCTAGACTCCCGACTATTGAGTGTCTTTCCATCAGAGGAAAGGCTGAACAACCTGGACCAGGTCCTCCGTCCCTTGCGATCAGGACAGCCCAGGAGAGCGAAGGATTGGCAGAGATTGATAGGCCATCTAGTATCATTGGAGAAACTGGTTCCCCAAGGGAGAATGAAACTCAGAACCTGAAGGGACTCTGGAACCAAGTAGATTCTCCCTACGAAATAGTTCCTGTTCTTCCATAGACAAGGCAATCCCTGGAGTGGTGGCGGGACCGGACAAACACCCTCAAGGGGATGCCCTTCACAGCGGAGCCCCCGGAGATGCTCCTCTTCACGGACGCCTCCAAGGAAGGATGGGGAGCTCACCTTCTCGGGAAGTCATCAAGGGGCTCTTGGACGGAGGGGGAAAAGACTCGGCATATCAACGTCCTGGAGATGAGGGCCTTTCAGAAAGCGTGCCTTCAGTTCGTCGGTCTTCTAGGGGGAAACCCAGTGGCGTTAATGTGCGACAACGCCGCAGTGGTAGCCTACATAAAGAAGCAAGGCGGTCTAAAATCGAAGGAGTTGTGCGATCTCACGTTGGAGATTCTGGATTGGGCAGAGTCAGAACAAGTCGTAATAACAGCAAGATTCATTCCGGGAAAGAGGAATGTCCTAGCCGACGGACTCAGCAGAATGGGCTAGGTGGTGGGGACCGAATGGTCCCTTCACCCAGAAGTAGCAAGACTCGTCATCCACCGTTGATGGACCTCTTCGCAACCAGACTGAACACACAACTCCCCGTATTATGTTCTCCTGTCCCAGACCCAAAGGCGGCATTGGAAGACGCCTTTCAACACAGGTGGGACAATCTCGACGTATATGCCTTCCCTCCCTTCGCATTGATCAGGCAAGTGCTCAACATAAGGACGGCTCACAACCTAAGGATGACTTTGGTAGCGCCTTGGTGGCCGGGGAGGGAATGGTTCGCGGATCTAAAAGAGCTAGCGTGCCTTCCCCCGTGGTCTCTGCCAGACAGACCAGATCTCCTGAGGCAGCCACACTTCCAAAGATTCCACGACAATCCCTGATCTCTGCGCCTTCACGCGTGGAGGTTATCCAACAGCTCCTGAGGATAGGTTATTCAGCAGGAACAGCTGAAAGAATGTCTCGTTATCTGAGGCATTCATCGGCAGCGGTATACTAGGCAAAATGGACCACTTTCACGAAATGGTGTGCCTCCAGAAACATCAAGCCCTTAGAGCCTCGATTCCGAACATTGCGGATTTCCTCGTACACCTCAGGGACGTGGTGGGCATGTCAATTCCAGCCATCAAGGGAGTCCGTGCAGCGTTAGGCCAAGTTTTCCTCCTGAAAAGCATTGATCTGGGTTCCTCTAGGCACATCTCTATGCTCATCAGGAGCTTTGAGCAAACCTGTCCTCTCACACAATGAACTGCCAACAATTATTTAAAATAAAAACTTTAATCTACAGCCAGATGATGGTGCCGGAAGTAGGTCTGTACTCTCTGGCAGCTAGAGATTATATGGCTACTCAAGTCAGCTGTTAAAGAGAAAGAACTTCTCTGACTACCGCCGGTAACTACGGACACATTATAAATCTTGATGGCAGAGTTCCAGCTATGCTAAAAAACATACTCTTATTAAAGGACAAGGTTTTATATTCCTATAAGAACAAATATAGATTGGACTATGAATTTTACAATACTTTGGAAAGCACTAATTTATGAACAAAATTTTATACTTTATATTTTCAGAACTTATATCCTGGATTATTTATATTTTCAGAACTTATATCCTGGATTATTAGGACACATAACTGATCCCGATTCATACCCTGGATTAACAAACCTCCTTCCACCACAGATGTCCAGAATAACCACAATAAAATCCTTGGTCAGGTAGTCGGAAGAGTAAGCAGGAAATCCTAACACAAAGCAATTTTTAAAAGTTAATTCTGAGAATATAAAATGATAAAAAATAGGGTCTCATTATCCTCATCATATTTATGCACAATAAAAATTATTACACAATAACAAGAGCTATATTACATTTTAAGCACCAAAAATTATTTACCGACAAGCCTAACTACATTTAAAGGATTGTACATTACCATGAAAAATTGACTACTATGCCAAATTATAAAGAATAAATTACAATTGTAAGCACATAAGTAGAACAAGGCAAACTGTAAGAATAAATTACAATGCTTATTACAATAGTAAGCAGATAAGTAGAAACATATGTTACAAAACAATGCAAATAATAAATGACAATGGCAAGGAGATAAGTAGAAAAAGGAGAGTAAGATTAATTCCACAATTGCTTATGTTACAAAAAATTGCCAAAAAGAGGAAGCATATTATATATGCAAGAAATACTTGCACTTGGAACTTATTTGGGTATCAAACCCAAATAAAATAGCAACTTTACTCAAGTGGAAACATCAGTCACACACTACAGTTATTCAGAAGAAAAAAAAAAGGGCGTTATTTTTTCAAGCTACTGTAAAGCTTAAGTAAAAATAAAACATTAAATTAAAGGACTTCCTTAAAATAATTTAAATCTGCAATTCAATTATACAGTACATTGTATCGGAAACCATTCAGTACAGCAATTTCAAGAATGCTTGGCATAATTTTATGATGGCATTTTTATTGAAGGAAGCTGAGGAATATTTAAAACCTTTTACTGATAAGCAATTTTACAAAATATTGTTACACATGGTCTTATGATAAATTTGATTTTAACTTAAAACTTCACAACATAATGACATCCATTTTAAAGTGAGAGAAAAATCTTATCGAGAGTATCACAACATAATGACATCCATTTTAAAGTGAGAGAAAAATCTTATCGAGAGTATAAGAGATCCCGATATCACATTGGTATCTTTAAAATTGTGAGAAACTTATAATTTGCAATCATCATATTAAAGAAATTAATTAAATTCAGACAAACATCACTGTAAGCTCATCTCTATTACTCTTTCCTTTTACCTCAAGCTCAAGAGTTCTGGGGTCTTTTCATGGGCATGAAGGTTAAGTAAGCCTTCTATATCTGGAGGCATATGTGAACTTTAAAAAATCTGCAGCTGTGTAACTACTGATCCAACCAATCACCAGTTCTAGAGCTTACGTCTTCTCTCCTCGCTCTCAAAACCCTTTAAATTACAAGGAAAAAAAAAAACTTACTTCTATCTTTCATAACTAACCCTTCAATTTACCTTAACAGTTCTAAATTATCAACTAGACTTCATGCAAAACAACATCACACACATCAAATTCTTCAACATATAGCACTATCCCTTCATGCCTTTTAAATCTGAATTCAAAAGATTTCCTATTGCTATTCTAATCTCTGCTATGCTAATCTCAACTGCTTTAAATACATCTTCATAAACTTTACCTTCACGTTATATGTGCTCTCAAATCTGGATAAGTGGATAAGAAACCCCTTCTTATTATCTAAATTAATATGTATCACACTTTAATCCATGAATGACTTTCAATGTTCTCTATACTGTAAACTAAAGTTTTCCAGTTATCCTCTTCACAATAACGTATCAAAGCAGTACTTAGCAGCAAAAATCATATCAAATCCACCTGACAATTGCTCTTGGTAATTTCTTTCACACTAACATTTTAGTTGGAAATAAAAAAATACTTGGTGACCAAACACTTCACCCTCTTTTCTAAACACGTACTCTTGCAATGTACAGTACTAACAATTATTCTTGAAAATATCATGCAATTAGAAGTTTTTATCCTTCACCTTTCACAACTCATACATTTCACACTTTTTCCCTTTATGCAGTTTCCATTGGGTACAATAATGTACTGTATTTACATTAGGCAAGAGTTATACACTTGAAATTTCCCACAACTAATTTACTTTTAAAAATATCCTCGTCAAAGAACACCACTCAAACTTTTGCAGATGTGCCACATATGCTAAGACTCTTATTTTCTTCACTGAAGCTTTCTAAATAAACCCACCTATTAATTCAAGACTATACATCCATGAATAAACTGATAAAAACAGCCAACAAACTAGCTAAGGCATCACATTTCCCAGTAATCCATTCTCTGCTTTCCAATCATACTATGGATCAAGGGGAAAATTCTAAAAATAGCCAACCAAAATATGACAAATTCGTAGATAATTTGTATTTTTCCTAACCATACAAACCTTAGCTATTTAATTAGGGTATTACTTTCGGCGTAGCTGAAACGACGAGCCAATAGATTTTTAACGAGGGTTTACTACCCTCTCGCTAGTTAGCGAGGGGGTAGGGAGGAGTAGCTAGCTACCCCTCCCCCCCCACACACACCAGTGAATAGCTCACTTTGCTTAGAGGTAGGACTTCCCGGGGGACAGGGCTGGCGGGCAAGTTTGATTAAATAGCTAAGGTTTGTATGGTTAGGAAAAATACAAATTACCTATGAATTTGTCATTTGTTCCGTAACCGAAATACAAACCACGCTATTTAATTAGGGTGACTTAACCCTTAGGTAGGGTGGTAAGTCCCAGCCGTACTGGCGTTGGCTTTTGCCCGGGGACTCAGTATCTGAGTGTGTAGAACTCGAGATAAGGAGTCCCTGCACCTCGCAAGTGCCTTGCTCTGCAAGGACCGCGGCCTACGTAAGCTAGTGTGTGAAGGAGTGAAGTGTGACTCGTCCTAGGAAGTTGACCTGGAGTCCTTTAGATGGAAATCTAGGTTAGGACGATCCCAATACCACCTCGTAAGGGTATGGGGACGGGACAGTATTAACTTAATACTAGGAACACAAGGAAACATGGTTTACCTGCACTGGTTTGAGGTTAGCTATGCAAAGAACCCAGGATGCTGCTTTCCCCAAGAGAGGGGAGAAAGAAGAAAAGAATAAGGGCCAGGCATACTTTTTCATTCATGCAGACTAAAACCGGGTAACAATGCCCTCAACCTTCTGCTACTTGTCCATTAAGAAGCCTGAAGTTTAAACCAGCTGTTGTGCTGCCACCACAGGGCCGACAGAGAACGTATCGAGCCTCCTGTGGGTCACGTCTTGCAGGTAGTGGGCTGTGAAGGTCGTTTGAGGCTTCCACACCCCTGCTTGTAGATCCTGCGTCACAGAGTAATTTCTCTTGAATGCCAGGGACGTAGCGATGCCTCTGACATCGTGCGCCCTAGGGCGACGTGACGGAGGAGGGTCAGGATTCAGGCATTGGTGGATAACCCTGCGAATCCAAGCTTAGATTGTATTCTTAGTGACCCTCCTCTTCGTCCTTCCTGTGCTCACGAACAATGCTTGCACTCGAGGACGGATTGCAGCTGTTCTCTTAAGGTAGAGCCTCAGACTCCTTACTGGGCACAGTAGGAGATGGTCTGGGTCATCTGTTACAGAACAGAGACTCGAGATCCGGAAGGAGTAGAACCGGGGGTCCGGAACTCCTGATTTCGGAGTCTTAGCTACAAGCTCTGGGATGAATCTGAACGTTACCTCCCCCATCCCCTTGAATGGCCGATGTCATACGAGAGACCATGAAGTTCGCCGACTCGCTTGGCCGAGGCCAAAGCAAGCAGGAACACCGTCTTCCAAGTCAGGTGGCAATCAGAAACCTGGTGTAATGGTTCAAAAGGAGGTCTCTTAAGAGACCTGAGGACTCGAACCACGTTCCATGGAGGAGGTCTCACTTCCAACTGGGGGCAGGATAAGTTCATAACTTTGTACGAGTAAAGAAAGTTCCAGCGAGAAGGAAATGTCCATTCCTTTGAGCCTGAAGGCAAGACTTAAGGCTGAGCGATAGCCTTTCACTGCCGAGACTGAAAGGCGCATTTCTTCCCGCAAATACACGAGGAACTCCGCTATTGCTGGAATAGTGGCATCGAGAGGAGAGATACCCCTTCCACTACACCAACCACAGAAGACTCTCCACTTTGCCTGGTAGACACCTGCGGATGACTTTCGCAGGTGTCGAGACATCCTTTCCGCAAAGCCTCTCTCTGTGAGGAGACGCTGGATAGTCTCCAGGTGTGAAATCGTAGCGATGCTATGGCTTTGTGGAAGATGTTGGCATGTGGTTGTCTGAGTAGCTCGTGTCGAGGAGGAAGTTCTCTCGGGAGTTACGTCAGGAGCTGCAGAAGGTCCGGGAACCACTCTGCGTGATGCTATAGCGGAGCTATTAAGGTCATTGAAAGGTTGACCGATATTCTGGTCTTGTTGAGTACTCTTCTCATCAGACAGAACGGTGGGAAGGCGTAGACATCGATGTTGTCCCACCGTGGTTGAAAGGCATCTTGCCAGAGTGCCTTGGGGTCCGGGACTGGGGAGCAGTACAGTAGGAGCTTGAAATTCAAGGCTGTCGCGAACAGATCCACCGTCGGGGGAACCCCACAAAGTCAGGACTTTGTTGGCTACTAGACGATCCAAAGACCTCTCGGTACTCACTATCCGAGATGCCCTGCCCAGACTGTCGGTGAGCACATTCCTCTTGCCTGGAATGAAGCGAGCTGATAGTGGAATCGAGTGGACTTCGGTCCATCTCAGTATCTCTACTGCAAGATGGGATAGCTACTGAGAAAAGGTACCTCCCTGCTTGTTGATGTAAGCTACTACCGTGGTGTTGTCGCTCACCACCACCACGGAGTGACCCGCCAAGTACTGTTGGAACTGCTGAAGTGCCAGATACACGGCCTTCATTTCTAGCAGGTTTATGTGGAGGCACTTTTCTGATTCTGACCATAGGCGTCCGAAAACAGCATCAAATCCGGGGGAAGGACGAGAAGATCCACTCCCTCTCGTAGGTTTTCCTGTCAACCACCACTGGAGATCCGTCCGTTCCGCAGGACCCATTGGGACCAAGATGTCCGGGGAATCGTGACCTTGATTCCCCCGGGACCTGAGTTGCCATTGCAGGGATCTCATCCTTCATCCTGAGGCGACCATTTGGAACTAGACGGGCCAGAGAAGAAAGGTGACCGAGGAGACGTAACCACGATTTGGCTGGGAGTTCTTCTCGTCTGAAGAAAGGAACTGCGACCCTCCTCAGCCTTGCTATCCTGTCATCTGATGGGAAGGCTTTGTGGAGATTGGTGTCCAAGATCATGCCTAGATATACCAGTCGTTGAGTTGGCGGCAGAGAAGACTTCTCGAGATTTACCATGATCCCTAGATCTTGGCAAAGTCCCAGAAGCCTGTCTCGGTGTCGAAGAAGGGTCGACTCCGAGTCTGCCAGGATCAGCCAGTCGTCCAGATAACGGAGGAGACGGATGCCGATCCTGTGTGCCCACGAAGAAATCAGTGTGAACACCCTGGTGAAAACCTGAGGTGCTGTGGAGAGATCGAAGCACAGGACCTTGAACTGGTAGATCTTGTTGTCTAGGCTGAATCTTAGGTACTTCCTTGAAGACGGATGAACTGGGATCTGGAAGTACGCGTCCTTCAGGTCCAGTGTACACATGAAGTCTTGTGGTCTCGCCGCAAGTCTGACCATGTCCGCCGTCTCCATGCTGAACGGGGTTTTTTTAACAAACCTGTTCAAGGCTGAGAGGTCGATGACTGATTTCCAGCCTCCAGACGCCTTCTTTACACGAAAGAGTCGACTGAAGGAGCCTGAGGAACCGTCGATGACCTCCTGGAGAGCGGCCTTCTTCAACATGGTCTGGACCTCTGCCCGTAGGGCTTGGCCCCTTGCCGATCCCATGGCAAAGGAGCTCAAAGACACTGGATCCGCTGTCAGGGGAGGAAGAGATGTTATGAACGGGACGCGATATCCCTGACTGATTACAGAAATCTTCTAGGAATCGGCCCCGAGTTTCTGCCACCTGTCTGCACAACTTTGAAGGCATCCCCCCACTGGTGGACATGCAGGGGGACTGCCAATCTTAGCGTTTGCGGCCTCGGCCGCTCCCTCTAGAATTCTTTCCTCCCCTGGAGGACTTTTTGCCTTTCCTGTCTTTGACAGGAAAGGGCTTCGACACCGTTGCCTTCGCTGCCACAGCCGGTTTCGTTGTCTTGGGCGGGTGAGGTTGTTGAGGTGCCGGAGCTTTATAGGGCTTAGATGTAAGAGCCCTATGGAGGAGGGAGTCCTGGTTGGACTTCCTCCACCTCTCGGCTGCCAGCTCCAAGTCTTTAGGCTCAAACAGGTTCTTCCTACCTAGAAGGGAAGAGTGTCTGAGCCTGCTGATCTCGACGGTTGGGACCTTCGTGTGGAACCTCTCAGCCACCGCATCACGACATTTCAGGATTGAGTTGGCCCACAAGTTCGAGACTTGATGGGCTAGAAACTCAATGCTGCATGTGCCCGAGAGGAGGAAGGTCTCCAAGGCCTTCCTGGTGCTCTCCTTAGACAAATCTTCGGATCGCAACAGGATGCCAAGAGATCTCCGCCAGAGGTCAAGCCACGAAGTAGCCTGCATGGCACACTTCGCAACTTTCTCCTGGCTTATGATCTCAGTCGCCGAGAAAGTCACCTGCCGGCTGGAGTCTCTCTCAAGAGGGACTCCCTTAGTAAGCTCTTCCACAGTGGTGAGGGGGAAGAGCTAAACAAGCCTCCTCCAAGATCTCGAAGTACCTCCTCTGTTGGACGCGAGGAGGCGGGAGGAGTTTGTTGCCAGCCGTGGAATGGCTGGAGGAGGCGAGCTCAGAGAGCTGGCCCTCGACCTTATCCCTGGCACTCTTCATCCCCTGGGACCAGGGCAAAGCTGCACTGGCCTTAGTGGGCTTCTGGGTGCCAAAGACTCGGTCCAGGACCGTGTCCTTGCCCTCGCGAGGAGGCATCTCAGGATCGGGGATCCTGTTGAGGTGCCTCATTAGAGTCAAGACTTGCCAGATGGCATGCTCTGACTCTAGTGGCTCCCCTCCTGGTGAACTGGCTGCGAAGTCTCCCGTCCCCAAAGGCTCTTCTTGGGGGGACACGGGGACGTTCTCCGCGGGTCTAGTAGGTTCTGGACGGATCCTTGAAGAGTACTTGGGAACATTCTTGGAATCCTGCAGAACGGACATAAGGTGTGGGGATCAGTTTTGACCGCCGACATATAAGGGCCATAAGGCCGGTCAGGTAATCCGGGGCACTTCCGCATAATGGTAGAGGCCAACTTCCAAAAACACACTGAAAGAAAAAGGAATAAGATTAAGGCTGACAATAAGCGAGGGTGAGAGCAGACACGTCTGTTCATCACCCGAGCCAAAAGCAAAGAGAGCTATTCACTGGTGTGTGAAGGGGGGAGGGGTAGCTAGCTACCCCTCACTTCCCCCTCGCTAACTAGCGAGAGGGTAGTAAACCCTCATTAAAAATCTAATGGCTCGTCGTTTCAGCTACGCCGAAAGTAATATGACAAATTCGGAGATAATTTGTATTTTTCCTAACCATACAAACCTTAGCTATTTACATAGGGTTTACTTTCGGCGTAGCTGAAATGACGAGCCATTAGATTTCAACGAGGGTTAAACTACCTTCGCGCTAGTTAGCACGGGGGTAGGGGGGGGTAGCTAGCTACCCCCCCCCCCCCCCCACACACACACTGGTGAACTGCCTCACTTCACTTAGAGGTAGGACTTGTCTTGAGGGACAGGGATGGCGGGCAAATATGTGTAAATAGCTAAGGTTTGTATGGTTAGGAAAAATACAAATTACCTTCGAATTTGTCATTTGTTTCGTAACTGAAATACAAACCACGCTATTTACATAGGGTGACTTACCCTTAGGCAGGGTGGAAAGTCCCCAGCCTTACTGGCTTTGGCTTACCCGGGGACTCAGAATCCGAGTGAGCAGCACTTCGAGAAAAAAAAGAGTCCCTGCGCCTCTTGCGTAACGAGCGGCCTACATAAGTTGTGTGTGGAGAGATGAAGTGTGACTCGTCCTAGGAAGTTGACCTGAAGTCCTTTATATGGAATTCTAGGCTAGGATGTCCCCATACCACCTCATCAGGGTATGGGGGATGCGACAGTATTATACTTAATACTAGGAACACAAGGAAGCATGTTTTACCTGCAGATTGATTGATTGATTGAAAGTTTTCTGGCATCCTGACATCTAAGGTCATTGACACCTATAGCATTTATTATATATGAAAATTAAAAGAGAATTCAATTAAAACCATAGAAGTTAAGAAGTCATTACAATAGTTAAATAGTTTTCAGAAGACCTGCTTCTGAAATAAATCTAAAAATTCCACTCACATAGTAGGACACATCATGTCCAAGAATCTTGGCAAGGATGAACCTGCCATCCTCACCTCGAGCCTCAAACAGATATCTATTTCTTAAGTTAGTAAAATTAGGGCATTCGGTCAACAAATGCCTCACTGTTAAAGGTACTACACAGTCCTCGCAATACGGTTGGTGTTGGCCCTTCAGCAGAAACTCGTGTGTCAACCGAGTGTGACCAATTCGGAGGCGACAAAGAGTCGTCTCCCATTTTCGGGGTATCATGTTATACCTCCAAGGTGATATGATATTTGTTACTTCCCTCATTTTATTGCCATCTTGACTATCCCAGTGCTGTTGCCATTTATTACAAACCAATTTCTTGATGTAAGGTAGGATATCATTACAGGGAATGGGATGCCTCCTTGGTAGCAACTCGGATGCCGCATTCTTCGCCAGTAAATCGGCCTTCTCATTCCTAGACACACCTACATGTGCTGGAACCCAACAAAATCGAACTGTTATACCTCTCCGTCCAATATTAAAAAGAAATTCTAAAATCTTTAAAACTAGAGGGTCACTAGAATTAAAAACTTGTAAAGCTTGAAGAACACTCCTTGCATCACTAAAAATGGTAAAATTACCCTCCTTTTCCAAAGCTATTTTCTCAATAGCAGTTAGTATGCCATACAGTTCGGTTACCTGCAGAGGTTTGAGGTCAGCTATGCAGAGACCCAGGATGCTGCATTCCCCAAGAGAGGGGAGGATGAAGAAAGAAGTAAGGGCCAGACATACTCTTTCATTCACACAGACTAAAACCTTCTGCTACTTGTCCATTAAAGAGCCTGAGGTTAGACCAGCTGTTGTGCAGCCACCACAGGGCCGATAGAAAAAGTATCGAGGCTCCTGTGGGTCACGTCCTGCAGGTAGTGGGCTGTGAAGGTCGTTTGACACTTCCAGACCCCAGCTTGTAGCATCTGCGTCACAGGGAAGTTTCTCTTGAAGGCCGGGGACGTGGCGATGCCCCTGACATCATGTGCCCTAGGGTGACGTGACGGAGGAGGGTCTGGATTCAAGGCATGATGAATAGTCCGTCGAATCCAGGCTGAGATGGTATTCTAGGTGACTCTCCTCTTCGTCCTTCCCGTGCTCACAAAGAGAGCTTGCACGCGAGGACGGACTGCAGATAACGTCTCAGACTTCTTACTGGGCAGAGTAGCAGATGATCTGAGTCATATGTTACGAAACGGAGACTCATAACCCTGAAGGAGTCGAACCGTGGGTCCGGCACTCCAGGGTTCTAAGTCTTGGCAACAAACTCAGGGACGAACCTGAACGTTACCTCCCCCCATCCCCTTGAATGGGCGATGTCGTATGAGAGACCATGAAGTTCACTGACTCGCTTGGCCGAAGCCAGAGTGAGCAGGAATACAGTCTTCCAAGTCAGGTGTTGGTCAGATGCCTTGCGTAATGGTTCGAACGGAGGTCTCTTCAGAGCCCTGAGGACCCGAACCATATTCCAAGGAGGCGGTCTCACTTCCGACTGAGGGCAGGTAAGCTCGTAGCTTCGTATGAGTAAGGTAAGTTCCAGCGAGGAGGAAATGTCTATTCCTTTCAGCCTGAAGGCAAGGCTTAAGGCTGAGCGATAGCCTTTCCCCGCCGAGACCGAAAGGCGCATTTCCTCCCGCAAGTAAACGAGGAACTCCGCTATTGCTGGAATAGAGGCATCGAGGGGAGAGATACCCCTCCCACGACACCAACCACAGAAGACTCTCCACTTCGCCTGGTAGACCCCTGCGGATGACTTTCGCAGGTGTCAAGACATCCTTTCCGCAACTTATTACAGTAGGGTCCCGAATTATGCGAGAATTTGGTCGATGAAAGGCCTCGTGTAATTGGAAATTCGTATATTTCGAAACATCATGGCGGCAAACAGCAACCTACCCGTCAATTTTTTTTTCACTCCATTTCTAGCTTTCTAGCTATATATATACTGTATATACACTGTGTGTGTGTATGTATGTGTGTATGTATGTATGTATATATTATATATATATATAAAACATATATATATATATATATATATATATATATATATATATATATACTGTAGCTTTTATCTTAACAATACTGTAAGAAATCCTTCTTATAGATTTTTTTTATAAAATACTGTACAAAATTTCTTTTATGGATAAATAAAACAATAAAAAGTTGTTAAAGTTTTGATAATTTTCTATGACTAGTATTTACTACTGTACTATGCATAGCTTACTGTTTTCAGTATTTTCCGAATGATGTAGAATTATTTCCTATAGATACAAAAAACAAAAAAGGGTTTTCAAGGTTTGATACAGTACGTATCTAGCAATAGTTAAAAATTACAGTATAGTACTGTATATCCATGATGACACTCCCACACGTAAACACGGCCACTAGGCTGCTGTACGATAATCACGCTTTTTTTGCCCTGAGTGGTCATTTCACTAATGATAATTTTTCAAAGTTAATATAATTTCTTTATGCTTATAATTCGTAATTATAGTTAAAAGTAGGGATATTAATTAAATGGTTGAGTAAAAAAAACAATTAATACTACTATTATTTAATTTCAAATGGCTACATAATACTAAATATTCTAATGGGTTCTTTTTATCTTCAATCGTAAATCTTACGCCTGGATAAGCAACAAAAGGAAAGGGATAGGTCTCTCTCTCTCTCTCTCTCTCTCTTCATATCGTTTCCTGTATAGTTTTCAAATATGTTCGTCATACATTTGTACATTATTTATCCACTTTATTCTCTCTCTCTCTCTCTCTCTCTCTCTCTCTCTCTCTCTCTCTCTCTCTCTCTCTCTCTCTCTCTCGGCATTTCCTTTCCCTTTATAGTTTTGTGAAATTTCGTTGTCCAGTCATTCGGTAATGAGAAGTCATTTTCGCTTTCGACATCGAAAGAAAACTTTGTTTCTTCAATATACTCATCACTGGAGGATTCAGAACTAGTGCTCTCATTATCAAACAGGTTATCATTATCAAATTCCACAACAAGAATATCATTTATTTCATCTAAAGAAATAACCTTCCTCTTTAGACCTTTCATTACAAAAGGAACAACAAATAACCACTTATGCATGAACGCCCGAGCGCACTGATAGGAAACCAGTTCAAACCAGAGTTTTGTAACATCAAGCTACCTTCAGAAAAATAGTTGCCAGACATCATATAAGTTTCTATTCACAGTCCCCATATGCTGAGAGTGTTGCCAAGTGGTGATCCTATACTTACTATACGAGTAAAGTAACATCACGAGACTGACGGCTTGTAAAAGGCAATTAAAGTCATGAACGGAATATACAGTTGAAGGCGGTACCGAGTAGATCGTGGTGAACGGTTTATCACGTGGGTGACGCTTAACAGGTTAAAAAAACATTTTATATAGTTCGGTATTTTCTCTATCCATCCTCTCCCAGAAAACCTTCAAATGTGAATTATCGGAATGTGTGCAGATCTTGACAGTGCGATAACTAGTTAGCGACTGAGAATAAAAAAAATAAAAAGCCCGATTGACGAATGACGATGCTGATGAAGAGGATATCGAATACCGATTTCTCCCTAATTGATTTTTTCTACGTTCTGTCTAATCCAATGTACAGTACATTCTTATGTAAAGGGCGAACCCCAACATTTCTTGATGCTGCTACACTTTAATTATAGATATTTTACCACCTATTTATAATCTTTATTTATAATAACATCTTTAGTAAAAGCTCTTCAATATCACTTTCAGGAGTAAATGCGTTTATGATCGACGATGAAACGTAAAAAAAAAACGTTTTCCTTTTAAGAAGGCGTTTTTTTAGGAAAAAAAAACAACACGAAACAAAATTGCTCATATTTCATATATTTTGATTTTCTAAGGATAAATAAAACATTAATTATAACATTATTATTACATAGTACCTGGTAAGATATCTTTTGCCGCAAAAGTTAACCTATAGACAGATGTTAAAATTGGTTAGCGAGTTCGTTATGATCGGCGATGGAACGTACTAAACAAAGTAATGGGTTTGGTTGTGGTGACATGTTTGGCAGTAGCATGGTATAAAATTTATTTTGATGGTTTTTAATTTAAAGTTTAATGAATAAGGATTTTTCACCATAATCACAACGTAAGTATAAAAATTAATTAGTACAAATATGGAATATTATACATATAGGTGTTGGACAGTTAGGCTAGGCCTAGCGACAAGTTCACACAACAGATGGGCAAACCTTAACATTTTTCATCCAAAACTAGTCTTAAAATGTTTGAACAGAAATCTTTCTCTCACATTCTCCCCCCCCCCCTTCTCAGACATCGGGGAACCATCCCCCCCCCCAATACAATTAAGAAAACAATAGATTTCCTACGCTTCGCGGTGCTTGACTCGCGGATTTAGAATGCTCCTCGCAAATACAGGAAAATTAATTTTTAAAAACTATCGATCGCGTAATTGAGTAATCGCGTAATTAGAACACGTGTAATTCGGGACCCTACTGTACAAAAAGCCTCTCTCAGTGAGGAGACGCTGGATAGGCTCCAGGCGTGAAGCCGAAGCGATGCTATGGCTTTGTGGAAGATGTTGCAATGTGGCTGTCTGAGTAGCTCGTGTCGTGGGGGAAGCTCTATCGGGGGTTCCGTCAGGAGCTGCAAAAGGTCCGGGAACCACTCTGCATGATGCCATAGCGGAGCTATTAAGGTCATCGACAGGTTGACCGATAGTCTGGTCTTGTTGAGCACCCTTCTCATCAGACAGAACGGTGGGAAGGCGTAGACATTGATGTTGTCCCACCGTTGTTGGTAGGCATCTTGCCAGAGTGCCTTGGGGTCCGGGACTGGGAAGCAGTACAGCGGCAGCTTGAAATTCAAGGCTGTCGCGAACAGGTCCACTGTCGGGGAACCCCACAAAGTCAGGACTTTGTTGGCTACTTGAGGATCCAAAGACCACTCGGTACTCACTATCTGTGAAGCTCTGCTCAGACTGTCAGCGAGCACATTCCTTTTGCCAGGAATGAAGCGAGCTGATAGACGTATCGAGTGGAGGTCGGTCCATCTCAGTATCTCTACTGCAAGATGGGATAGCTGTCGTGAAAAGGTACCTCCCTGCTTGTTGATATAAGCCACTACTGTGGTGTTGTCGCTCATCACCACCACGGAGTGGCCCGCCAGGGTCTGTTGGAACTGTTGAAGGGCCAGAAATACGACCTTCATCTCTAGCAGGTTGATGTGGAGGTACTTTTCTGATTCTGACCATAGGCCTCAGGCCCTCTGGTTCAGAACATGGGCCACCCACCCTTCTTTTGATGCGTCCAAAAACAGCATCAAATCCGGGGGAAGGACGAGAAGATCCACTCCCTTTCAAAGGTTGTCGTCGGTCAGCCACCATCGCAGGTCCGTCCGTTCCGCAGGTCCTATTGAGACCAGAGTCCGGGGAATCGATGCCTTGATCCCACCGGGACTTGAGCCGCCACTGCAGGGATCTCTTCCTGAGGCGGCCATTGGGAACTAGACGGGCCAAGGAGGCTAGGTGACCTAGGAGACGTAACCAAGATTGGGCTGGAAGTCTTCTCGACTGAGGAAAGGCTTTGCAACCCTCCTCAGCCTTGCTATCCTGTCGTCTGATGGAAAGGCTTTGTGGAGATTGGTGTCTAATATCATGCCTAGATATACCAGTCTTTGTGTTGGGAGCAGAGAGGACTTCTCGAGATTTACCATGATCCCTAGATCTTGGCAAACTCCCAGAAGCCTGTCTCGGTGTCGAAGAAGGATCGACTCCGAGTCTGCCAGGATCAGCCAGTCGTCCAGATAACGGAGGAGACGGATGCCGTTCCTGTGCGCCCACGAAGATATCAGTGTGAACACTCTGGTGAACACCTGGGGTACTGTGGAGAGACCGAAACACAGCACCCTGAACTGGTAGATCTTGTTGTCTAGGCTGAATCTTAGGTACTTCCTGGAAGACGGATGGATTGGGATCTGGAAGTACGCGTCCTTCAGATCCAGTGTGCACATGAAGTCTTGCGGTCTCACTGCAAGTCTGACCGTGTCTGCTGTCTCCATGCTGAACGAAGTTTGCTTGACAAACTTGTTCAGGGCTGAGAGGTCGATGATGACGGGTCTCCAGCCTCCAGACGCCTTCTTTACAAGAAAGAGTCGACTGAAGAAGCCTGGGGAGCCGTTTACGACCTCCTGGAGAGCATCCTTCTTGAGCATAGTCTCGACTTCTGCCTGAAGGGCTAACCCCTTTGCCGATCCCATGGCATAGGAGCTCAACGACACTGGATTCGCTGTCAGGGGAGGTTGAGATGAAATGAACGGGACGCGATATCCTTGTCCGATCACAGAGCCCGTCCAGGAATCGGCCCCGTGTTGCTGCCACCTGAGCACGCAACTTTGCAGGCATCCCCCCACACGTGGACATGCAGGGGGATTGCCACTCCTAGCGTTTGCGGCCTCGGCCGCTCCTTCTAGGATTTCTGCCTCCCCTGGAGGACTTTCCGCCCTTCTTGTCTTTGACAGGAAAGGGCTGCGGTTTAGAAACCTTGGTCTTAGCTGCCGGAGCCTTCTTCGGTGTCCTGCGAGGCTGCTGCTGTTGTTGAGGAGCTGGAGGTTTGTAGGGCCGAGATGTAAGGGCCTTCTGGAGGAGCGAATCATGACTCGTCTTCCTCCACCTCTCAGCTGTCCGATCTACATCCTTGGGCTCAAACAGGTTTCCTCCAAGGATGGAGGAATGTCTGAGCTTGCCGACATCCAAAGCGGGGACCTTCGGGTGGAACCTCTCAGTCACTGCATCACGACGCTTAAGAATTGAGTTAGCCCACAGGTTAGTGACCTGGTGAGTTAAAAACTCGATGGAGCGCATGCCCGAGAGGAGGAAGGTCTCCAGGGCCTTCCTATTGCTCTCCTTGGACAAGTCCTCAGAGCGCAATAGGATGCCCAGAGACCCTAGCTAGACATCCAGCCTCGAAGTGGCCTGTATGGCACACTTCGCGACTTTCTCCTGGCTCAGGATCTCCGACGCTGAGAATGTCACCTGCCGGGCATGGAGTTTCTCTAAAGAGAGACCTCTGGAGAGCTCTTCCACAGAGTGGTGGAGGGGAAGAGCTAAACGAGACTCCTCCATAATCTCGAAGTACCTCCTCTGCTGAACGCGAGGAGGTGGGAGGAGCTTGTTCCCGGCAGAAGAACGGCTGGTGGCGGCGAGCTCGGAAAGCTGGCCCCCGACCTTGTCCCTGGCACTCTTCACCCCCTGGGACCAGGGCAGGGCTGCACTGGTATTGGGGGGCTTCTGAATGCCGTAAACCTGGTCCAGGACCGTATCCTTGCCTTCGCGAGGGGAGGTCTCGGGGTCCTTAAAACTATTGAGTTGCCTCATTAGATTAAGGACCTGCCAGAAGGCGTGCTCAGACTCGCGCTGCTCTCCTCCTTGTGGACTGGCAGCTAAGTCTCCTATCCCCATTGGCTCCTCATGGGGGGACACGCGGATGTTCTCCCGGGGAAAGGTTGGCTCTGGATGACACCTCGTCGATGACTTGGGTATCGTCTTTGAGTCCTTGGACTCCAGCAAAGAGGTCTGGAAGGTCCCTCCTACGCGAGACGTTTCTCTTCCTTGAGGTGGGGTTCCTCCCATTGGTGCCGTGGGAGTGTGCCTCACCTCACTGGATTCTCCCGAGGACGGGAAAGGTTCGTTCACAGGAGAAGGAGAAGACACCTGCAAAGGGGAATGGGCCTTCCCGACGGACCTCTTGGGAGCCAGCTTAACCCTGTGGAGAAGTCACCGCGAAATCCTGCTCCTGGACGCGTACTCGGTGCTTCCGAGATGGCGATCGCGAGGACGATCTGGAAGCTCGCGGTCCCGGTAACTCGCAAGGTTGGGTGCACTGCGAAACCCGGCGGGAAACGCGTTGGGGGTCGCGCTGGCTGGATCGCTGGGTCGCGCTGGCTGGATCGCTGGGTCGCGCTGGCTGGATCGCTGGGTCGCGCTGGCTGGATCGCTGGGTCGCGCTGGCTGGATCGCTGGGTCGCGCTGGCTGAATCGCTGGGTCGCGCTGGCGCGCGTGGGCGTGCTGGCGAGTTGGCGCGTGGGCGCACGGGTGAGGGGGAACGCAGGCAAAGGTGTGCGTGAATGCACAGGTGAACGCGAGGGCCTGGGTGATCGCTGGCGATCAGAAGAACAATGGCGCGTAGGCGAACGGTGGAGCCTAGGCGAGAGGAAGCGCGTTGGCGAGCGATGGCGAACGAAGACGCGTGCGAGTAGGCGACCGACTACGCACTGGCGAGTTAGCGCGTGGGGGAGTCGGAGACCTATGGCAATCAGACGCGTGGGCACGTTGGTGAGCGTTCGCGCACAGGCGAAGGATCGCGCGGGCACGTAGGAGATCGCTGACACGTAGGGTGGCGCGCAGTGGCGCGTAGAGAAGTTGCCAACTGGGGCGCAGGGCCAGAGGGCAGTGAAGTGCTCGAGGGCTTAGTCTCGTGGATGCGCGGGCATGCATGCACTTTAGAAGTGCGCGCAGGCGGTGGTCGACGCGCAGGGGAACGCTGGCGAGGCAACGGAACAATGTCCTTGCCTGCGCCCAGATCCGAAGATCGTGGGCGCATGGGCGAACGTTGGCGCCCATCAGGAACTTGGCGCATAGTAGTGCGCTGACGAGCCGGAGGTTGACAGCGCTCAGGAGACTGTTGACGTGCAGGGCGTGCAGCAGGGACCAAAGGACGAGCGCTGGAGATCAGGAGAGCGCTGACGATCAGGGGCGCGCTGGCGAGAAGAGTCTGGCGACTCATCCGCAAGAGGGCGCTGGCGAGCAGGAGCGCGCTGGCAAGCAGGAGAGCACTGGCGAGGAGAGTCAGGAGAGTCTTCGGCAGGAGAGCGCTGGCGAGGAGGGTCAGGAGACACTTCAGCAGGAGAGCGCTGGTGAGGAGAGTCAGGAGACTCTTCAGCAAGAGAGCGCTGGCGAGCAGGAGAGCGCTGACGAACAGGAGGGCGCTGGCGATCAGAAGAGCGGTGGCGCTTGCGCGCTACTGAAGGGCGCTCAGGTGAAACCTGGCGCGGAAGAGACTTACCCACACTGTGGGATAAGCCCTTCTGCCCCGAAGGGACCGTTGCTTGCGTAGGCAAGGAAGATCTGGCAGGCACAGGAGATCGCGAACGATCTGCGGAGAGGTCCAGTGATGTTACTGCCACGGTCTGCTCCCGACGAGAAGTCCTTTGCAGGGGACGACGAGGATGAAGACCCGAAGAGAAGGCGCCTCTTAACTCCCTTGTAAGGAGACGGAAGGCCTCGGCGACAAAGAGGAGGGCGAGCCTTGCGGCGAAGCCAACCTCGAGGTAGGGTATCACCGTCGTCGGTCCTCCGAAGAGGAGTCTCTGTTAGTGCGCTCTCCCGAGGGGGAGCAACACTCGCAGGAGAGACCGTTGGACCCAGCTTCCCCCTCGAAGGATGTTCGAAGGGGGAACCTGAGCCTTCAGCAACATCCGCAACAGTAGCAACTGGGGTTTGACTCGACCCGTCGGACGCCTCTGCCACAAAAATGTCGACAATAGCCAGAGGGTCTACCTCTGGTATTACCGGCGACTGTTAGACAGCTGCCCCCAACTGGATTAGATCAAACAGGGCTTCCTTGGAGGGTGAGCCCTTACGCCCCAAGGAAGCCCAAAGCTGGAAAAGATCTTTGTTAGAAACAGTCTGGTCATAATCCACAAAATCAATAAAATCCTCCCCCGGAGGAGGAGGGGGAGCTGCCTCACTATGGGAGGCAACACCCTCTCCCTCTCCCCGAGATTGGGAAACAAAAGAAGGACCTGCGCTACCACTCGGCGGCCTCTCACGAGAGACCGAACGAGTGGGAGCTTCGGAGGAGGTTCGGGCAACGATAGAAGAGTCCTTGGAGCCTTCCTTCCCCAGGGCAGTCCCTGAGAGAGAACGGTCACGCTTAGAACTCTTCTTACGCCGCCAGGCAAACCTCTTCCACTGGGAGGTAGGCCACTCCCGACATTCCATACAAACATTATCGCTTTCACACCGTTGACCTCGACACTGCGGGCAAAGGGTGTGAGGGTCTGTCTCGACCGCCGACATGAATGTTCCACGGGCGGTCGGGAAGTCCAGGGCATTTCCGCATGATGGGAAGAAAAGCTAGAGGCCAACTTCAAACACAAACATACACTGAAAGAAAAAGAAAAACAGATTAAGGCTGTCAAATATGTGAGGACGGGACAGAAACGTCTGTACATCGTCCGAGCCAAAATTGAAGTGAGGCAGCTCACCGGTGTGTTGGGGGGAGGGGTAGCTAGCTACCCCTCCCCTACCCCCGTGCTAACTAGCGCGGGGGTAGTTTAACCCTCGTTAAAATCTAATGGCTCGTCATTTCAGCTACGCCGAAAGTAAACCCTATGTAAATAGCGTGGTTTGTATTTCGGTTACGGAACAAATTAAGCTTTCAATTTTCCTTTCAACATCAGATATTTTGTAGTGAATATTACTACTGAATATTATTCTGCAGTTACCATTTTTGCTATGATACATGATCTGTTAGCAATTTAAACCATAATAATTTTACTTTACAATATTGTGATAAGTTCAAAAGTAAGAACATAAAAGAATTGAAGGTTAAAATGTCAAGGCTAAATCACCATAAGTGGATGGGTTGGAGCATTGTAAGTGACTAAATTAGTTTTTGATAGACAAAGGCACTGAAGCACTCCAAAGGATTAAGTTTCATACATACATTAGAATAGTATACTAAAAATATTCTATTACAGCAATATCTTTACCACAATAATTAGTATTGTTACTTACTACAGTATTTGAAACTTTCACCACTACTGTGTGATTAATTTATGAAGATCACAAAAATTCAAAATACAAAATACCTGTAAGCAAGATTAGTGAAAGATTCATCATCTATAAATAAGTTACAAGGTCACAAAATAAGTTTTCACTTTAAACTTAATGCAGTTTCCTACCTATGGACAACTATCATTTCTTAGTTAAATATGTATTAATGTAACAATCTCTGCATGAACAAAAGTAATGATTATTGTTAGAAATTAATTAGATTCATCCTACAATGAGAATAGCAATGAAACCATACAAACATGTTATTTTTATTAATAAAATAAATTTTTGAATATACTTACCCGATAATCATGTAGCTGTCAACTCCGTTGCCCGACAGAATTCTATGGAGGGATACGCCAGCTATCACAATACTAGAAGGGGGTGTATTTACCAGCGCCACCTGTGGCCAGGTACTCAAGTACTTCTTGTTGACACCTCCTCAATTATTCCTCGGTCCACTGGTTCTCTATGGGGAGGAAGGGAGGGTCGATTAAATCATGATTATCGGGTAAGTATATTCAAAAATTTATTTTATTAATAAAAATAACATTTTTCAATATTAAACTTACCCGATAATCATGTAGCTGATTCACACCCAGGGGGGTGGGTGAAAACCAGTGTACAAGATTAAAGGATAGCTAAGTATCCCATATTTCATATAATCAGTTATCCACAATAACAATGAAATAATAAGTACCTGGTAAGGAAGTCGACTTGAACCGTTACTCTGCCTTTAATAAGATCGTCTTCCTTACTGAGCGCAGCGTTCCTCTTGGGAGGCTGAATCAACTCAAAGGTGCTAAAGTATACAGGGCTGCAACCCATACTAAAGGACCTCATCACAACCTTTAACCTTGGCGCTTCTCAAGAAAGAATTGACCACCCGCCAAATCAACAAGGATGTGGAAGGCTTCTTAGCCGACCGTACAACCCATAAAAAGTATTCAAGAGAAAGGTTAAAAAGTTATGGGATTATGGGAATGTAGTGGCTGAGCCCTCGCCTACTACTGCATTCGTTGCTACGAATGGACCCAGGGTGTAGCAGTACTCGTAAGGAGACTGGACATCTTTGAGATAGAATGATGCGAACACTGACTTGTTTCTCCAATAGGTTGCATCCATAACACTCTGCAGAGAACGGTTCTGTTTGAAGGCCACTGAAGTAGCCACAGCTCTCACTTCATGTGTCCTTACCTTCAGCAAAGCAAGGTCTTCTTCCTTCAGATGAGAATTTGCTTCTCTAATCAGAAGCCTGATGTAGTAAGAAACTGAGTTCTTAGACATTGGTAGAGAAGGCTTCTTGATAGCACACCATAAGGCTTCTGATTGTCCTCGTAATGGTTTTGACCTTCTTAGATAGTACTTAAGAGCTCTAACTGGGCAAAGTACTCTCTCCAGTTCGTTCCCCACCATGTTGGACAGGCTTGGGATCTCGAACGACTTAGGCCAAGGACGGGAAGGAAGCTCGTTTTTAGCCAAAAAACCGAGCTGCAAGGAACATGTAGCCGTTTCAGATGTGAAACCTATGTTCCTGCTGAAGGCGTGGATCTCACTTACTCTTTTACCTGTTGCTAAGCACACGAGGAAAAGAGTTTTTAATGTGAGGTCCTTAAAAGAGGCTGATTGGAGCGGTTCAAATCCTGATGACATTAGGAACCTTAGGACCACGTCTAGATTCCAGCCTGGAGTGGACAACCGACGTTCCTTTGAGGTCTCAAAAGACCTAAGGAGGTCCTGTAGATCTTTGTTGGAGGAAAGATCCAAGCCTCTGTGGCGGAAAACCGCTGCCAACAAACTTCTGTAACCCTTGATCGTAGGAGCTGATAGGGATCTTACGTTCCTTAGATGTAACAGGAAGTCAGCAATCTGGGTTACATTGGTACTGGTTGAGGAAAACTGCATTGGCCTTGCACCAGCTTCGGAAGACTTCCCATTAAGACTGATAGACTCTGAGAGTGGATGTCGTCCTTGCTCTGGCAATCGCTCTGGCTGCCTCCTTCGAAAAGCCTCTAGCTCTTGAGAGTCTTTCGATAGTCTGAAGGCAGTCAGACGAAGAGCGTGGAGGTTGGGTGTACCTTCTTTACGTGAGGTTGACGCAGAAGGTCCACTCTAGGAGGAAGAGTCCTGGGAACGTCGACCAGCCATTGCAGTACCTCAGTGAACCATTCTCTCGCGGGCCAGAGGGGAGCAACCAACGTCAGCCGTGTCCCTTTGTGAGAGGCGAACTTCTGAAGTACCCTGTTGACAATCTTGAACGGCGGGAATGCATACAGGTTGAGATGGGACCAATCCAGCAGAAAGGCATCCACGCGAACTGCTGCTGGGTCTGGAATCGGAGAACAATACAAGAGGAGCCTCTTGGTCATCGAGGTAGCGAATAGATCTATGGTTGGCTGACCCCACAGGGCCCAAAGTCTGCTGCAAACATTCTTGTGAAGGGTCCACTCTGTGGGGAAGACCTGACCCTTCCGGCTGAGGCGATCTGCCATGACATTCATATCGCCCTGAATGAGCCTCGTTACCAGCGTGAGCTTTCGATCTTTTGACCAAATGAGGAGGTCCCTTGCGATCTCGAACAACTTCCTCGAATGAGTCCCTCCCTGCTTGGAGATGTAAGCCAAGGCTGTGGTGTAGTCGGAGTTCACCTCCACCACCTTGTTAAGCTGGAGGGACTTGAAGTTTATCAAGGCCAAATGAACTGCCAACAACTCCTTGCAATAGATGTGAAGTGTCCTTTGCTCCTGATTCCATGTTCCCGAGCATTCCTGTCCGTCCAGTGTCGCACCCCAGCCCGTGTCCGATGCGTCCGAGAAGAGACGGTGGTCGGAGGTCTGAACAGCCAATGGTAGACCTTCCTTGAGAAGAATGCTGTTCTTCCACCACGTTAGAGTAGACCTCATCTCTTCGGAAACAGGAACTGAGCCCGTCTCTAGCGTCATGTCCTTTATCCAGTGAGCAGCTAGATGATACTGAAGGGGGCGGAGGTGGAGTCTCCCTAACTCGATGAACAGGGCCAGCGATGAAAGTGTCCCTGTTAGACTCATCCACTGCCTGACTAAGCATCGGTTCCTTCTCAGCATGCTCTGGATGCATTCTAGGGCTTGGAAGATCCTTGGGGCCGACGGACAAGTCCGAAAAGCTCGACTCTGAAGATCCATACCCAAGGAGACAATGGTCTGGGATGGAACGAGCTGAGACTCCTCAAAATTGACCAGGAGGCCCAGTTCCTTGGTCAGATCCATAGTCCATTTGAAAATCTCCAGACAGCGACGACTTGAGGGAGCTCTTAAAAGCCAGTCGTCTGACGGAGCCGGACACAAGATCATGATACTGCTGCACAGTCTGTAAACTGTCAATCATGGGCAAGCGAGGAAGTACAGTGACAACCCGAATCTGTCTAGACTGTCTGGGTCGTACAGACAACTCCTTAACGGGTTGCTGAGGTTGCCGCACTGCGTCACAACAAGTCCCTTCTGTTGGTTGTTGAACGTCTTCCCCGTGACACATTGACTCCGTAAACAAAAAATCCTCTAACAAGGACTAAGCTTGGACTGCATGTCATGCAACACAGCTCAAGGTCTATGGGAGCAGGTGTGGTAACAGACGGGATTAGCGGCTGAAGTGTAACCATTACCTTCCCTGTAAGCATGTTATGCTTAAATAAAAGTCCATAAGAGGTTATGCAGCTAAAGGCTCCCTCCAAATGACAGAGTCCTCAAGGGAATATCAGAAGGAGGGAGAAAAGAACTTTCTCATCTACAGGGACCTTATCCTAGAAAAGCTAAGTTCTCTGAGTGAGGGTTCACTGGTGCAAAGCAGCAGACTAGAAGGCAACGTTATGAAACTGCTTGACAGTCTAGTGAGTTGGCAACAACCCAAGATGTGTTGAGAAGCATGCGGTAAGGTATGCAGAGCATGATGTATGCAGAGTATGCTGTATGCAGAGCATGCTGTATGTAGAGCATGTTGTATGCAGAGCATGCTGAATGCAGAGCATGCTGTATGCAGAGCATGTTGTATGCAGAGCATGCTGAATGCAGAGCATGCTGAATGCTGAGCATGTAGTAAGCAGAGCCTGCTGTAAGCAGAGCCTGCTGAAAGGAAAGCAGAGCGTGTGCATGGCGTTTAACATTTCTCAGAAATTCCATGACCAGTGCTAGAGTGCTTTATGCATGCTTGCATGGGGTTTAAACCATGGTATGCTGAACAGCAGAGTCAGAACGAGCTGGAACAACAATAGTGTGGTTTCCTCTTCAAGACTCCGATGAGGGAACACCTGAGGCTCAGTCTGCAAAGGCTGAATAAAAGACAAGCAGAAGGAAGGCGCATGGGTGGAGGAGGCTGACTCCTAGCATGAGTGGTTGAACCCAAGGGTTGCGCTTGCTGAGCGGTTGGCGGAAGCGGAGTAGCAAGTTCCAGTTCCTGTGGTGTGAGCGGAGCGCGATGAGGAAGAGGCTGCGCAGAACAAGGTAAATGTCTCGCAAGCTGAGGCTCCTGAGGCGCAAGGCTAAGGTGTTGTGGTGCTTGCCTTATGGAGGGTTGAGCTCGCTGCAGCAAGAGCTGAGGAAACTGACTCATGGACGGGAGAGGTTGTTGTACCTCAACCGAGTGTTGCATCACTGGTGGAGCAGCAAGTGGAGGCGGAGGAAGAGAGGTATAATCCTCCTGATCCCAATGTAAAGGTTGCCTTAAGAAAGGCGGAGGCTGAACACCACAGGGAACAGCAAACTCAGCACGTGTCTCAACATCGTACGCCTGGCAGGTGGAACTGCTGGCAGGTGGTACTGCGATCAGGCGGAGCGAGTGTAGGTGGAGGGAGTGTAGGCGGAGGCGGAGGAGCAACACTCTCAGCCCGACACTCACGCATCAAGTCCGAAAGCTGTGCTTGCATGGACTGTAGTAGAGTCCACAACATCGTACGCCTGGCAGATGGTACTGTGATCAGGCGGAGCGAGTGTAGGAGGAGGGAGTGTAGGCGGAGGCGGAGGAGCAACACTCTCAGCCCGACACTCACTCATCAAGTCCGAAAGCTGTGCTTGCATGGACTGTAGTAGAGTCCACAACATCGTACGCCTGGCAGATGGTACTGTGATCAGGCGGAGCGAGTGTAGGAGGAGGGAGTGTAGGCGGAGGCGGAGGAGCAACACTCTCAGCCCGACACTCACTCATCAAGTCCGAAAGCTGTGCTTGCATGGACTGTAGTAGAGTTCACAACATCGTACGCCTGGCAGGAGGTACTGTGATCAGGCGGAGCGATCATAGGCGGGGGGGGAGTGTAGGCGGAGGCGGAGGCGCAACACTCTCAGCCCGACACTCACGCATCAAGACCGAAAGTTGTGACTGTATGGACTGCAGTAGAGTTAACTTGGGGTCGGCAGACACTAAGTTCTGCTGAGGTAAAGCCTTAACAGCAGAGATCTGTTGTGGCAGAACCTTACTCCTCTTAGGCGGAGTGTAATCAACTGATGACTGAGGAGAGTCAGAGCTAACCCAATGACTGCATTCGGGTTGTGAACTTTAACTTCGTACGTCTGGCATAGGTCTGGACTTAACGTTTAAGAAGTCTTGAGACCTGAGACCAGCGTTACTCTGCCTTTATTTTCTCCCCTAATCTCTTCTGCAGACGAGCAAAATAAGGGCTCAATCGTCTGCGGGTGGGAGTGACGGTCTCGGTAAGACACGCCCACAACCACCGAGAATACTTCTGTGCGCCGATCAAGGCCTGCTGAACCCTTATGCCCTTCGACATTGCTTCTCCCCTGGGCTTGGGAGCTTGCAAGAGGTCCCGGACTGGGAGGACGACTGGCGCGCACAAAAGTACCCTCACGCACTAATCACTTATCACTTTGATTTCTGTTTGCACTTATTTCACTGAACTCGAAACTTTAAGTGGTTTGTACCTGAAATACGCAATTCTATCCTTTCTCAAAGTTAGTAATTGCGAAAACAGAATTACAATGTAACAGAAAAATCTAATGAAAGATAATTCAGTGGTTGGAAAGAGACTAAACACTAGATCACTCTAGAAACGTTTAGTTTCTTCCCCTAAAGAGACTAGGGAGAAGAGCAAAAAACGATAACGACGTTACTCGTACGCCTGGCAGGCTTGAATGAAACGTTTATCCTCTTTCTCCCTCCGTCTCTATCTCTCTCTCTCTCTCTCTCTCTCTTGACTTAGAACCTGAGAGAAGAGCCCAATCATATATATCGTTAAAACATATTATTGTTGAAGGAAAAAAACTGAAAAGTTCCTTTATTAGGATCAAAACCATTAAGTTAAGAAAGAATGAACAAAACGCTAGACACGGTTACTCTTACTGCAACGTGAAACCGTGAACATTCTTTCTCTATCGTAACGATAGAGTGCAAGTTGAACGTTCTGAACGTCAACAACTGCAGAGACAAAACAAAACGTTAGTTCAACTTTGAAAACAGTACGAGACTGTCAAAGAAAATCTTTCAAACTCTGTGGCGGAAATAGCATAATATGTTAACAGGTAAAACCGAAATGACGGGCTCAAAGTTTATTAACTTCGGTAAAAGACCGCCTACTATTAGGAAGGTCGAATATAAACAAATATAAAAATTAATTTTAATGAGTTTATAATAAAAGGAAGTTAATCGAAGAGGCCTATAAGAGGCGGAGAGATATAAAATAAATCTATAACTTTTGTTAAGCAAAATTAAGAAAGAGAGTCTATACTCTCTTAGACACCAACACTTCCGTCTAAGGGAAGGGTCGGCCATTGAAAGGTGAACGAGAGTTCATACTCTCTCGTCACCAAAATTAATCAAATTAATTCCAAAAGCTAACTAAGCTAATATAGAAGTTTCCAGTAAAGCGACAGCCGAAATCAAAGAGAAATACTTCACCAAAGTCGTGAAAATACTCCAAGAACATAAGCGTATCCCAGAACGTCTTGCCGGAAGCACGACAGAGGAATAATTGAGGAGGTGTCAACAAGAAGTACTTGAGTACCTGGCCACAGGTGGCGCTGGTAAATACACCCCCTTCTAGTATTGTGATAGCTGGCGTATCCCTCCATAGAATTCTGTCGGGCAACGGAGTTGACAGCTACATGATTATCGGGTAAGTTTAATATTGAAAATAAGAGTATTCCTGGTTTTAAGGCTTATTTCAATCTTAACATATGTGATATGCAAATCATGTCATCATAACTATTAAAAATATGCAGAATATTAAAAAGAAATTAAATTAAGAAGTTGGGAACTTGGACACCCATGCAGACCCAATTTCCCTTTGTACAATATTATTAATGAATTAAAGCTCACAACATTTTTCACCAGAAAATAACCTTCAAGAAGAAACAACTTACCATTGTCTCTATTTTCTAATCTTACAGATGCCACCACTAATATACTACATATTTACTAAACATTCAAGCTTACTCCTTTGTTCCTGCTGCAATCTTGAGAAAAACTTTTCATGGATCTTACTTATAATCCTTTACTAGAAAAAATTCTTCAGTTTTTTTTTTAACCTTGCTGTATGAACTGGCAATCTCTCAAATGTTAATCTGCAATAAAAAAAATATATATATAACTTCAAAACTTAGTTCAAATAGTAATTTTATAACTATCATTTGCCATGGTTGCAAGATGCCTACAGCTATCATCATAATTACAATTATTTTGCTATTACATGAAACAAAAGCTTTTAACTTGTAGTTAAGGTTCCAGAAGAAAAAGCACCAATAAAGAATCAGCTTCACAGAATTCCATATTCAATAACTTCATTACTATGGCAGTTTATACGAAGCTACCAAGCAGACTATACATTTTGTTGATATATCTAAGATTTGAACTATTAAAGTAAAGTGGAGCATTGTTTGGGCTGGAAATTATATGGAAATACTGTAAGCTATGGGATATCTTGAATGCTCAAGTGTAGACTACTGTATTTTTTCTTACATAGAAGTTTAAAGTCCCAATGAACCTGATAAGTTGAAGGGTAATGAATACAGTAAAAATATATATTAACACAGTAACAGCAAAAAAGGTGATGTAAGCAATCTTGTATATAACACTATCAAATATGATTTACTGTACATATTAAATTTGCAACAGATATTAAAAATCCTGACTACTTGTATGATTCTAGATACTGTACTTCCAAATATAAATAACCTTACCGGCATGAAAGCAGTTCCTCAATTTCAGAAAAAAATGCAACGGAAACCACAAATTTTAAAAATATTTTATATTTTTCTTAGCTATACAAACCGGAGTCTTTTGTAGGGAATATGATTATTAGCTTGAGCTGGACAGACATATGAATCATTTAGATAAGGCACTTGAACAAGCGATGGGAGTGAGGTCAAGGAGTCCTATCCCCCTCTTCTATTAAAAGCTCTTCACTTATGACCTTTTAACTCAGGACAGAGGGATGGGTGAGGAGGAAAGTTTAACTTCAAGGATAACTTCTATAATGGATGATTTGCTCCTATGTGAAAGAAAGATATCGTCCTACAAGTACAGTAAAGAGACTCACTGATTGGTGGGTTGCAAGTCCTCTATAGCCAAAATGGTAGTTTCTTTTTCTTCCCTAAAAATGTTAATCTACTTAGTCCGTACAGGAATGTAGGAGATTGTTCCCACTTCCTATCTCTCTATCATTGGGATGAAAAGGCTGATAGGGCCTGGCCTGTCCAAGAAAATACAAGATCAAAAGAAGGATCCCTTATACATCTGACATATGATGATCAACAGGTTGGTTTATATTTCATCACCTACCCATTGTCTTGGGAGGATGGGGGAGAACTTCTATAGGTTCTAAATAATGGTTCTCTCAAGTGTAGTTTACCAGCAACAAAACACATCTAGTCAATGATGCTCCGATTGCTTCATCTTTGATGGGGGCAGAAAAATTGAGAAGACCCAAGCATTCCAACTTCATTCTAGCCTTGCATCTATACTTGGACATAGAAAAGATGCTTACTGTCTCTCATGTGTCTGTCTGTGTTAGCTACACAACTAGTTGAGCAACCACCAAAGGACAAAGGGCAAAAGCATCAAGGGACTTGCGGGTACTCCTGTAGATTAAAGGCTGAGAAGGTGGTCTGATGCATACTGTACACACCTTCCCTTGAAGGCAAGAGTGGGATCTAGTCCATGACTTTGTGAGCTCCAGTCCTAGTTGGTACCTCAGCCTTCTCAGCTATCAAGGTGTATGCATTACAGATTGAATCACAATGTCAGAAAGAGATCGTGTTCTAGACACCTTTTTCTTTGTTCTGCCAGTGCTAAGGAAGAGTTATTAACACTTACCTCTTCTTCATGAAGTACCGCAGAGCCCTCACGAGACACAAAAACACTTCTCTGGGCCACATGAAGAGGACGGGATAGAGAAGGGCTCAAAGCTAGGTTTGGCAACAAGACGTGACACAAAACTAAGGGAGCTCCTTCCACCTCTCAGTGTGGGAGAGTAAGGCAGAAAGACCATGTTACACACTTAAACTCTTTATCCGATACTAAAGTAGCAGAGAAAGTATTGAGAGTGACAACGTATCAGTGAGAACTTTGAGATTGAGGAAATGTTCGAAGCTCCTCTCGAACAAAGACGACAACTATTATTACTATTATTACTTGCAAAGCTACAACAATAATTGAAAAAGCACGATGCTATAAGCCCAAGGGCTCCACCCGTGAAAATAGCAGTGATGAAAGGAAATCAGGAAATAAACTACAAGAGAAGTTTAAGAACAATAACAACATTAAAATAAATCTTTCAAATATAAACTGGAACACGAGAAGGCAAGAGACGGGCCTAGCACACAGCCGGATCATCGACAGGAGAAGAGATGGTATCAACAGGGGCAGCAGGAGCATGATCCCTCTGAGCACCCCGCTAAAGGAGCTGAAGAAGGACTTCCATTGAAGAAGGTCCAGCCACATCCAACAACGGCCAAGCCTGCAACACATCTGAAAGGAAGAATAACTCTCACGAGGGTGGGGGGCAAAAGTCCCGGGTGCCGTTAAGGTGCCAAGGAATTACCGTATTTCCCGTGTCATTAGACGCACCTTTTTCCCTGAAAAATTACCCCCAAAATCACCCTGCGTCTTAACACTGGGAAAAATTTGTATAGGGAAGTTTGACAACCCTCAAACAACCAACTAATCACTTACAAACACTCACTCAACAGACATAAAATATAAACCACCAATTATCATTCATATGTAATAAAAAAATTATTTTCCTATTATGCTTTGTTTATTATAGTGCAATAGCAAGTTAGCCTGTAGTTATTCTTTTTTGAAAACCATAGCAAAGTTCCATGGCGATTACAATAGTACCCCAAGCGTAATTAATCATTTCTTAAAATCTCAGTGTTATACCACAAACCTTACAAAAAGAATTTTAGGCAATGCTTTTCTAGGTTTTTCTTTACACACCACTACCTAAAGAAAACGACGTCGTATTTTTTTTTCCTTACCCTCCACTACAACAATTGGCAGAAGACTTCAATGATCCTGAATCTTCATAAAATTTTCAAAAATATCCCAAATATAATGACCCACAGGATGGGCGAGCCCAGCTCTATATGTACCGCTTGCCAGAGCATGGGCACATTGAGGTATTTTGTTTTTTGCGACCGAAGCGAGCCCTGGCAGAGCAACAACCATCCTAGCGACTGTTTTTGCTAAAGTTAATAATGTGTCCTCCTTAAATTCAGACAGAAAGTATCCTATTTATTCTTCTTCACCGACTTAAACACCTGGTCCCCAACCTGCTCGGTTGACAAGGACAGGTGACCGAGTCACCGGAGAATGGTTGATTAGCCCCTGAAATGAAAGTCAGATTTGGACAGAGCACATTATTTACAATAAGCATTTAATCTCGGAAAGGGAGGAGACGACTTAAAAAATAAAATTATAATGATAGGTCAAACAGGTGTTTAATTACTATTACAGTTCCTTGGTTAGGCAGGAGGGGGGCCAGGGGAGATTACATATGCTCTTAGGATACTAGAATGTTTATTTCAGGTAAGTATGGATAAGTACAGAGACTATTTCATGGGCTAATTAGTTTGCAAGAGCACTTGTCTTGCCGGTGTGACGGTCTGAACGATCCCCCGGTCTCAGAATTCTCCTTAACATTGTATAATGGTTCTTTTCCGTCATTAGCTCGCTTCGCTCGCATGAAAATAAAACATCAAGCTCGTATATACTGGCAAGCGGTAATGTTGAGCTGCGCACGCTAACATTACAGGAAAATAAAACATCAACCTCGTATGCACTGGCAAACGGTAATGTTCGCGCATGCGCAGATTATCAAGAATTCTGAGACTGGGGGATCGTTCAGACCGTCACACTGGAAGGGCCAGGCAATCTATTACAAAAATGAGTATATACCGAGACTGTATCATAGATAAAGATAAGGGCCAATAGGAGACTTTGTTCCAATATTTCCTTAAATATTCACATAAAAGAATGAATGATTTGAAATTCTCTGGCATCTTGACATCGAAGGTCATTTATGCCATCAAATTTATTATAAAGATTAAAAGCATATCAAATTAAAAACAGAAAAGTAAATATGTTATGAAAGTTAAATAGCATTAAAAGGACTTGCTTCCGATATAAATTTGAAAATGCCACTAGCATCGTACGACATATGTCCAAGGATCTTGGTAAGGATGAACCTGCCATCCTTACCCCGAGCCTCAAACACACATCTGTCACATAAGACTTTGGCTTTCCACACTTCATTACACTTATACTAATAATAGCTATACCTTTACACCTTAGGGTAGTCGATTGAAAAAACTAGGCATTGCCTTAGTGACCTACTCATCGATGTTTCAATATAGAGAGATGGCAATGCCTAACCTGTTAGGGTTCATGGTAATTACATTTCGAAAGGTATTTTTAACAAAATTCACATATAAAATATACGGTATTATTGTACTGTATTACAGGGCAATGTAATGTAGGCTTACCATGGGCAAATTTCACTAACTCACAAGAACACTTCACACTACGATGTCTAGGGCTCTAAGCATGACATCTCCAGATGGTTGAAAACTGTAAAGACTAAAGTACACCTCGTCAGTGTTGCCACACGAGTTAGCTTATAAATCCCCAAAACTCGTGATAAAAAATCCCCAAAATTACCCAAAAATCCCAATTTCCACAAATACATTTTCTTCTGATCATGTAGGCTTTACTAATATAAAAGAATTACTCGCTATACTTTATATAAGTGCAATTAAACTAATTCCAACAGTTTAAAAAGGTTTACTCATCCTTGTTTTTTCTTCATAGAAATTTATACACAATATCCCCATCAGACACCCAAAATCTCCAAATCTAGGGATAAATTCCCATATATGGCAACACTGCACCTCGTTGACTCCATTTCGAGAAATTACAACACGGAAATGGGAATTGAACATCAAAAAGTTCATAAGGTTCCATGAAAATTTATCTTTAAAATTACCGTTAATATGATGTCGAAGACCGGGATATTTGTAAACACTTGGAGAAATTAATTCCCTCTACTAGTCGAGGTTGGCTAAACTGAAACTTAGGAAAATTTCCCCAAAACAAGGGAGAAATTGCCTTTCAATCTTTCATAAATTCCTGATTCCATAAAAAAAAACTTTCCAAAATATGACGAAGCTAAAATATAGACCTTACTAATATAGATATACTATATATACAAAACACGGTTAAAACTAAATGAAATACAACCTTGGCTTATTCATCTCCTTTCTTTTGCAGAGCACAATAACATATAGGCTAAGTGCTTTTGAATTTGAAAGTAATTATCAAACTAGTCAACTATAGAGATAAGAATGTTTGAATTTCAATACATAAACCAATAGTACTCCAGGATAGCCTAAAATAGAACGAACACTGACAAGGATAAATTTGCCAAGCTACTACAGGTATAACAAAATACTAAAATAAAAAATAATCTCGTTTTCCCTATAATCTGAGGAAATTTTCTAATGTTGGCAATACTACAAACTATGAAGTGATCTTTGTCAAATCACTAATGTCTTATTAAATAAACAGTGTAATAGATGTGTTAATTTCGTTTTAACTGCAAAACCAATCATAATGATATTATAATTCATCATTACAATATTTAAACCGTATTACCAACCAATTTTTCCATGATTGTATAGAGAATATAAACTACACTAGGTTCTTTATTTATTAATTGAAAAACCTCACAAATTGTTTCCTGCCTGTCATTGAATAACATTAACAGTGCCTGCTAACAAGCCTCGGTCAATGGTTCTAATTTGCTCAGTATATCCAATAAATTACCAAATTAACATATAATTAGAATAGTAACTGTTGAATTTTTTTTCATTTTTGGCATTAAGTTGCCAATTACCCCAATATTTAACTCCTTTCTTCACCCTTGCTGTCAAATTAATTCAAATTACTACTTCACATTGTAAATATAGTGTCTTTCCTAAAATCGCTGACTCTGGTACCAAATGCAGAAAAAAAAAATATCGAGCCGATTCGAAAATTCTAAATTGTGACACTAAGATGGTCGAAATTTGTTCTCAAACTATATCTCACTGTCAATGGCGTCCTCTCTTAATTGAAAGACGACTTATGGTAATTAATTTGAACCTGTGCAGTAACGTCCCTGCCTGGTGATCGTCAGAATGGGGTTCGAGTCCCGGCCAAACTCGTTAATTCCTCTGGCCGTTGCAACCTCACCATCCTTGTGAGCTAAGGATAGGGGGTTTGGGGAGCCTATATGTCTGTCTGCCGAGTCATCAGTAGCCATTGCCTGGCCCTCCTTGGGTGGAGAGGGGACTTGGGTGCTGATCATATATAATATGCTCAGTCTCTAGGGCATTATCCTGCTTGATAGGGCAATGTCACTGTCCCTTGACTCTGTCATTCACGAGTGGCCTTTAAATTATTTCGAGTTGGTCCAAATCTATTTTTCCTGAATATATTATTATCTTACTTGCTTAGAGATTAGTTAAAGAGCCAAAAATATCCTTCGACTGACAGTTTTCAACACATAAGAAATAAAAACAGAGTAACGCGTTAAATACTTAAATTTTCTACATACATACATACATGCATACATACACACACACACACACACATATATATATATATATATATATATATATATGTGTGTGTGTGTATACATATATATATGTATGTATATATATATATATAATATATATATTATATATATATATATATATATATATATATATATATATATATATACATGAATTTGCCATAGAAACAGTCTTATTTCGAGTAAATTCCTGTCCCTAACATTCTATCGGTTTACCGTTGGAAATCCTTTGATTTCTTGAGATTCCCATCCAGGCATTTTGAGGCGAATCGCTTTAATCGCGCTTTGATGGGTCTCAGACGACCTCGGAACGCTCCTAGAAAGTGGAAATTGCCGTCCTACGAAGTAATAAAATTCTACGAGAGAGAGAGAGAGAGAGAGAGAGAGAGAGAGAGAGAGAGAGAGCATCTTCGTGATTTTGTCTTGTAACAATTTTCAAATAAATGTGACACTGAATCTCTAATAACACTCATATTACTGACGATACCATATGAGAGAGAGAGAGAGAGAGAGAGAGAGAGAGAGAGAGAGAGCATCTCCGTGATTTTGTTTTGTAACAATTTGCAAATAAATGTGACACAATCTCTTGCACTCACATTACTGACGATACCATATGAGAGAGAGAGAGAGAGAGAGAGAGAGAGAGAGAGAGAGAGAGCATCTTCGTGATTTTGTTTTGTAACAATTTGCAAATAAATGTGACACTGATCTCTAACACTCATATTACTGACGATACCATATTAGAGAGAGAGAGAGAGAGAGAGAGAGAGAGAGAGAGAGAGAGAGTTCTGATATACAAATATATAAGCAAATTAGAGAAAAGAAATTGAGGTAGTTTATGATGTAAGTAGAAAGAACCACTGTTCATAATCTTTGGAATTCCAAAATAAATTAAGCATTTAGTTAAAATAAATACGATGCAACTTTAGATATGATCTTGTTTCTAGTATATAGAATATCTATTAATAAATGAATATTTTCTGAAGCTGCGTCGCTGCAAAGGAAAACGAAACATCACCTGCTGATCTATTTTAGGCCAAGGTCATACTTAGACCCTGTTTTACGCCAAATTCAAGGACAAACCTAAAATCGATAGACAGTTCTAGCGAACATCATGACCCATATATTAATCTATCTATCTTTCTATTGCCAAAGTTATATCTTATATCACGACCCATAGAGTCAATCTATCCATCTATCTATCGATATATATATATATATATATACACACACACACACACATATATATATATATATATATATATGGATATTGTAGTTCTTTCTGTATGCATTTAAATCAAATTATTTATGAAACATATTGAATCAAAATCCACTTCATACACACACACACACGCATATATATATATATATATATGTGTGTGAGTGTGTGTGTATATATAATATATATATATATATATATATATAATATATATATATATATATATAATACCAACATGCAAATATAAAACTAGATAATTATAGTGAAGTAAATACAAACTACTATATCAAAATTAAATAAAACAGATTGAAGGTAAAAAAAGAAAGGTGGTTTTAACTGCTGGCTCTCCCATGGCCAAAGGGGGCGTATTTGACAAAGCGGGACACAGAGACGAGTTTGATAAGGGAAATGGGAAAAAGGGAAAAGGGAAATTGGAAGGGAGGAGACTTCGGGAGAATTCGGGAAAAGAGAGAGAAGAGGAAAACTCGCTCTTTTAGCAGATTCGCTTGACTGGAATCTATCTATTTACGTTTTCGCAGAGTTGAAAATCCGATTGTGTGTTTTTCATTATACGGTGGACATCCACTTGAAGTGTGTGGCAAAGTCGAGAGAGAGAGAGAGAGAGAGAGAGAGAGAGAGAGAGAGAGAGTGTGTTTTCAAGGATGTTAGAATAAATGCACAGATTGAAAGACAAATCACTATTAAAGTAAAGGAGAAAAAGAGGGGTAGTGAGAAAGAGATGGTTCATAGAAATTGCATAAAAACATAAAGAGAGAGGAAGATAGGATAAACTAGCATTAAAGTAAAAAGAGAGATGGGGAATTTCTAAATTATTGGAATAGGAGAGAGAGAGAGAGAGAGAGAGAGAGAGAGAGAGAGAGAGACCTGCATAAAAGTAAAAGGAGATAGGACGAATTTTAAGAAAAAAAGAGAGAGAGAGAGAGAGAGAGAGGAGAGAGAGAGAGAGAGAGAGAGAGAGAGTTGGTGCCTTGTTAAAGACGGGTCGAACTCTGGCACCTGACATTGAAAAGGACGTAAAATTCAGAAGAGGCTTCGAAACAGAATAAATATCGAAGATGTATTTGACAAGGGGACACTAAAGCAAGTTTGGAAAGGGAAGAGGGAAGGGAGAGAAGAAGAGGAGGGATGGGAAAGAGGAAGGGAAGGAAGGGGCAAGACAAGGGAAGGAGAAGATATGTGGTTTTGGGGGAATTCGGAAAACGAGAAAAGGGCAAAACTCGTTTGACTGGAATTTTATTTATTTACATTTTCGGGCGACTGAAAACCCAATTGTGTGTTTTTCATTATACAGCAGCCATCCATTTTTAGTGGTAGTGGTGAGAGAGAGAGAGAGAGAGAGAGAGAGAGAGAGAGAGAGAGTTGTCACTAAAAAAAATTCTTAGAAAATAGTAATTATATAGCAATCTGATTTTCGACTATCCGATAATTTAAACAGTGATTTTTATCGCATTATTTACTGTCATTCGGAAAAAGAGACACGATGCATGTTAAAAAAGTATAATAAAACATTACGAAGGAGAATACCGATGATTTAGTTAAAGTAGGTATTTTCTACAAAATAGTCCATTGTGTATCTGTGTTGCCTGTTTCACCTATGTTCCAAAATCTTGGTGTATTTCTTCATATGTATTTGGTTACTTTGTGTGTAATATATTTTCTTGATATATTTTCCTTTTAGATGAGGAATATTAGTATTCTATTATCACTTTTGCTCATGGGTTTGCCTAAGACATTGGATACTGAATTTTCTTCTGGCGGAAAGGTGTAGAGGGATACGTAACTTCATTCTACCACAATTGGATTAGGATCTCTACATAAAAGACCTGTTTCTTAATATATTTCCCGGTCGTATTTCATGCTTACAGTAGCAGGGGATCGAGATCTGAGAGGTTACATAAAAGATAAGTTAATCTCGAGGATGATGATGATGATGTTAATAATAATAATAATAATAATAATAATAATAATAATAATAATAATAATAATAATAATAATAATAATAATAATGATAATATCTCGTTCAGATGTAAAAGTGGGGCAATTATGTTCTGAAACGAATTATCAACTGTAAAGCGAAGCAAATAATTCATTTACAACAGAGAGAGAGAGAGAGAGAGAGAGAGAGAGAGAGAGAGAGAGAGAGAGATTTGTGAATACAAATTTCCTTGTTAGAAGCCTGCAGATAAAAAAAAATAGTTTCAAGGAACGGCTTTCACTAACAATAGGAAGTTTTTTAAATGCTAGCGAAGATTTAAAAATAATTTTTTTCTCAATATCGGAAATCGATGAGTTCTTTCGTACGAGAATAAAAAACGTTCAGCCCGTTGGGTGTTGCTAAGATCAAGTTTTTGGAAAAAAAAAAAAAAACAGGATTTTAAGAACTTTTCCTTAAAAAGTATTTGTGAAAAAAAAACAGGATTTAAGAACTTTTCCTTAAAAAGTATTTCTTATAAAAAATTAATTATATATTTTCCTGGCATTACTCCTTCTCCTCCTCTTTCTCTTCCTCCCCCTCTTTCTCCCTATACCTTCCGAGATGAAAATATGCTGTAGTGAGAGATGAATATTGTTTACAATAATGAGAGATAAAAGAAGAAAAGTAGGTGTATATTCGTGATGACAACAGTTGTGGGTTTTTGAGGGTGGTCTACATAACTCTCTCTCTCTCTCTCTCTCTCTCTCTCTCTCTATATATATATATATATATATATATATTCTAATCGTGTCTATTTATGACCTTTCTATGCCAGTGTAATACCCTCAAATTTACTTAGTTCGTCAACCCATCATCTTCTCTTCCTTCCTCGCGTTTGGAGAGGTAAATGAGACTGAAGACTGGAGGTTGAAACAAAACATTCAAAAGAGAGCGAACTAAATACCAAGCTTCGAACGTTATAGATGATCGAATCCTACTCAAAAAAGTGTAAATGATAAAAGACACCTCATAGGCAGCAGCGCTTAGAGCCAAAACACCATCATACATTCTCTCTTTTGCCTCGCAAAATTACCGTCATAAAATGACCGGGACGCTATAAATAGAAAGAGTGCCAGAGGGATCGGAAGGAGGTTATTTAAGGCGAGGTTTCAAGCTGTAAAGAATGAGTTAATGGGCCTCATTAAGGAGATGGAGATGAATGGGGTATCGAAGTTTATCGTAATGCATCTCGAACGCCACTGCAATTTCCGTATTTTCCGATTCAAATCGTGATGAATTTAATTTCTGGGATTTTAAAGTCGAGAAATTTATTTTTTATAATATATCCAAGACCGCAATAAACAGACAGGATTACTTTCATGTTTTGGCGAAGGGTGGCTATAAACGACGCCCATTTCTCACGGTGGCATACCGCCATGCATCAAAGTTAATGGCGGAAGGCGTTTGCCAGAATTGGTATCAATATATATCACCTTACTTACCTTCACCGATGCGAAAAGTTTTCTTTCCTTGAACATAGATGGCGCTCACAGCATCAAATATTCCTTAGGTTTTGACTACCTTTCTCACTGTTCAAATAAATCTTAAAAATGGAAGCTTCGGGGTGCTTTGGGTTCAATGAGAACTTTCTCAACTCATTCCAGTTTCAGAAAGAGTTCTGGAAGATGAAAAAAGAAAAAACTGGAACACTGTGGTTAAAAAAAAAGATATTTTGAAAATGCAGATTTGAACACTATGCATATTAGATATTTCATTTCTTATAACCCCTTTCCCTCTTATAACCATAAATATTCCAAGGATTTAATATATTCAAGATAAATCCATCCGTATAATTTTTGTTTTGAAAACCAGTAACGCCAATTCCATCATGATTACTCTCAATCAATTGTCAAAGACTACTTGCTGGCACACTGTATGCAATCATGCTCTTCGCAATGATGGCTTCATCTCCCCTGTTTATGGCTACTATTTTTCGTTATTGTTTATCGTACGTTTCTTCTGTTCAGCTTCTTATTTTTCACTCATTAAAAGTAAGTTGCTCACAAGCAATAATAATAATAATAATAATAATAATAATAATAAATAACAATAATAATAATAACAATAATAAATTTTTTCTCGTATACATTTTTCAGCAATAAAAAAATGAAGCATGGTATTAAGTATTCCAGATGAATAATGCCCTAATATAGATTTATTTTTAAGGAAGTATTCGATAAAGATTTTGCTATTCAATTTTGTTAATGTTTTTACGATTTTTTTATGAGCAAATAAGAACAAAAATCGAGTCTTTCTTTCTTGTTAGTGTGCAGATATTTGCTGAAACTTGACTCACTTATGTTGGTTGGGAGGATAAAGTCCAGAGGTCCCCAAGGACATCCTGTTCCCATTCACTCCTTGCCTCACTTACGGAAAAGCCAGTGGTGGTATAAGACGGACTTTATCTAAACCAACCATTTTAAATGAAAGTTGTAAATTGCGTTTATATTCGATTTTTTAATGAATATATGAATATTTCTGCTTACCAATAAGCTATTCACGGCAGAATTATTATTATATTAAGGTTGTGGTGGCCGATGCGGTAACGTCCCTGACTGGTGAATGCTAGACTGGGGTTCGAGTCCCGCTTAAACTCGTTATTACATCCTAACCATCCTTGTGATTTAAGAATGGGGGGGGGGGGGTGTCCCAGGGAGCCTATAGGTCTATCTGCTGAGATATCAGCAGCCATTGCCTGGCCTTCCTTGGTCCTAGATTGGGTGGAAAGGGGGATACATATTAGTCTCTAGGGCATTGCCCTGCTTGATAGGCAATGTTACTATCCCTTGCCCTCTGCCATTCGTGAGCACCTTTAAATTGAAACTCGTCCAGTGTGTAAATTTAAATATTTTCAGTAAAGTATTTACATCTGTCGTTTTTTTCTTTTTTAAATGGGAAGTGTATTAGTTGAATTTTTTATAAATATAAATATAAATAAAAATATAAAGTGTACAGTATGACTGAAGTCATTCTCTATGTTCATTACAGCTATACATGTGACCATTACAATTATGTAGAAAATATAGCCCTCACAAAAAAAAAAAAAAAAAAAATCAAATGGACAAAATGGACAAATATAAAAAAATGAAAAGCTGAGATGGGAAGTCTTTTAAAAATATGCTGAGTCTGCCATGAATGCCTAGAGATTTTAAAAACATACTGCTATATGTTGATTGAATTTTTCCTTGAATAGAAATTTTCTTGACCTTATTACAGATTACAGTCCTTCACCTCAAGGGACCTAGAATCCCTTATTTTCAATAGTTTCAGTGCTATCAGAAATCAGGAGCACCGAAAAATAGGCAAACTTTTTACGAATAATATAACAAAGATGGAATCGACTCAGTTGAATACGGCGAGGAACAACTTTTAACATCAAAGACAAACACCAGAGCACACGTTCAGAGCAGTATGCAGCCTCGTTAACACAAGGAGAATAATAGAAAGTTAGACGAAAGTAGACATAGATCATAGGGGAAGCTGAAGGTACCATCGAAGAAAGTCAATCAGGCCTTTGCAAAGTCATACTCGAGATTTTTTTTAAGAAGTTGATTGTTTGAGTAACTCGGAAGCGTCAGGAAGCAAGCAACAACTTTTCCATTGGCAATCACGGAAACTTGAAAAGCAAACAGTGGTTGGGTTATTGTGTTAGGCTTCACGAGACGCGTCTGCATCTATCTCTCTCTCTCTCTCTCTCTCTCTCTCTCTCTCTCTCTCTCTCTCTCTCTTTTTGAAGTTTTTATTTTTTAATATATGAAAGATATAATTTAATGTTGCTATTGTAATTAAAACATTTTATTTTGATTGTTCATTACTTCTTTTATAGTTTATTCTTTTTTTCGTTCCTCACTGGGCTATTTTTTCCCTGGTGGAGCCCTTGGGCTTATAGCATCTTGCTTTTCCAGCTTCTAGTAGCGGTAGTAATAATCATCATCATCATAATAATAATAATAATAATAATAATAATAATAAAAATGATAATAATAATAATAATAAATAATAAAAATAATTCTCTCTCTCTCTCTCTCTCTCTCTCTCTCTCTCTCTCTCTCTCTCTCTCTCTCTCTCTCGTTTCCTTAAAGCATATCAATATGTATCATGTGAGTTTCTGAACTTATATACACAATACATATCCACATGAGTATGTATACGTAGGGTACATAGTTCTTCTACAAGAGAAATATTTCAATTTGAAATTAAGATTTTTGCTTCAACAAATTAAAACGACCTGAACTGTGATGAAGGCAACGAAACGAATAACAAATATATATATATATATATATATATATATTATACCACTAATTCTGACACTCCGACTTCCCTCTAGAAGCGAAATGTTGGGAATGTGGCAGAGGTGACCATTGCCAGTCAATAAAGCTCATAGTCGCTAAAGCTTCGTTAGCAAAAACGACCGTTTCAAACTTTAGCTTTCTCTGACTTGGTGGCGCTAATGGACCTAATTTTGAGCAGTGGAAATTTTGCGGCTCTGATTCCACTGCCTGCAATTTTTAGATACGATGAATATGATGATAATGAAATTCACATTAGTGATGGAGTTCTATTTTTTTTTCTTCTATTTCGTAATGTCATTACGTATGACAAATGGTGAATATTAAAAGAATTCTAGCTCTTTCTGCAGTCTGCAGAATGCTTGAGTTGACTGTCTTTTCATGCCGGGGTGGCCATTTGAAAAAAAAAAATAAATAAAATAAAAAAAAGAGAGAGAGAGAGAGAGAGAGAGAGAGATGAGAGAGAGAGAGAGAGAGAGGGGAGAGGGAGAGAGAGCACTGATTATCATGATGGTGGCGTTTTCTGTATCATTATTTCTACCAAGGCCGTAGCAAAGAAGCCTCAAATTTTAATCTTCATGAGATATTTAAAGTGGAAAACGATTCCTATAAGATAAAATGGTTATAATGAACAGAAATCTTTGGATATTTTTAATTTTCATCGTAATCAGTTCATCATCACCTCATAAAAAAAAAAAAAAAAAAAAAAAAAAAAAAAACACCCTGGCAGCTTATTTCTCGAAATTTTGCTCGACCTTGATCTTGACCTTAAACATGTATTAATCGCCGTGAAATTTTATGCACTCAATTATGAACCAAGTTTTGAAGTCTCTATGACAAAGATGTCCAAACTTATGGCTGATTACGTGAATTGGACATTTTACTTGACCGTGACTTTGACCTTCCAAAATTTAATGATTTTCATCTTTTTACGTAACAGTTAATCCATAAGTTTAATTACTCTACGATTAAAATTGCGGCCAGGAAGCTGTTCACAAACAATAACAAACACACAAGCGGGGTAAAAACATACCCTCCATCCAACTTCGTTGGCAGAGATAATGAAATTCCTTTGAACTGTGTAGCTGAGTGGCATTGCGACCTTTGCTTCTTTCTAATCTGGACCTTTAAAACAATATACTAATAATTTCCCAATCACGTCAGCGTAATGGCCAATACTTCCAATCACAACAGTAAACGTTTACTGATCAATATCCAAATCAAGAAATAATTTTTTTTCCATAACTTTTTGTTACGATTACTTTACTTTGAAAAAAATATCTCTTAATAAAAAAGACACATATGAATCTATATTTAACATATGTACAGTATTAATGTCGAGTTATTTTCTACCAAACAAACATCAACAAAAGCAGGACGGATCTTCCAGAAGCAAATCTGGAAACGGAAAGTGAGCAACTTTCTTCTGCTGATGGCATCAATTGACAACCAACCCCCTCCCTGCCATAGCCACGGAGGGGAAGGGGCTCTACCCCTTACTGCCTCCCTTAGTCCCTTCATCCACGGGTGAGAAGTGGAAGGTCGTTAAGAGCTAAATGGCAGAACGCGACTTGACACGTCCCAAGAAAGTAAAGAATTTCTGAGACAGGCTCGATGAAATGAAGAATACTGTAAAAAATAAAAAATAAATGTCTTTGTCGCGGTGGGAAAGAGATGATGACGTGGGCAAGTTCTACATAATTCGTCACCCTCATAAACTAACTGCCTAAGTCATTTTCTCCACTTGTTTGGAAATAAAAAAAACCTTCTCATTTCCTATTTTTTCATATTGTTGTGTTGAGCTTCAATTAACAAATTCTAATTCACAAATTCTTCTGTTAAGAATGAGTGAATTGAAGGTCAAGACAATGATATAAAGAATTAGGAAATGAGAAGGTTTTTTTTTTTCTTATTTCCCAACAAGTGGAGAAAATGACTTAGGCAGTTAGTTTATGAGGGTGACGATATAAAGATAGACTTTGACGTGAGTTTGGGAAAACAACACAACCTCGAGTGTAAGTGGCCTAAGAGGCAGAAAGATTAAAGGACTTAAGAATTAATATAAACTGGGTGATCTGCCTGTTTGTTACTCTTCTGGAAAGCAGTCAACCTCTCTTTGTACGTGACGGAAGACACTGAGGGGTGCAGAACTTCAATCGAGTTAGCTATTAAATTGTTGCTAGAATCTGGTGGGGTAGAGGGGAAATTTTAGTGAGAAATTGGTAGATCGATGGATAGGTTTGCTTAAAAGCAAATGAGTGTTGCAAACTAACGCATGCACAAACAAAGTCACTCCAACACCTAAAAACATGACAAACACCTTACACGTTTCGGACTGTCTACCTAACCACGCCAAGACTCATCGCTGCTGGGGAGGAAGGACATTGGTGACTGGTACAACACACGAACATAAGCTACCGTGGTCTAAGCGATGTCAGGCAGGGCAGCCGATCGGGACTACGGTCTACCCCAAAGCCAAAGTCCTTCAAAAAGAAGGCAACCGTGATTACCCCATACAAAATGGAGGGGAAAGCACCTTAATTAATAGATGGAAGGTTGTACCCTAACATGAATGTATCACCACCCTGGGCAAAAAACAAAACAAAAAAGAAATATGATCCTGTTATCAGGACATAGGGGACTTAACAGAACCATCTTGTAATGTTCCAACTATCGAATAACCTACAAAAACATTACAATCTTCAACTGGGACATCTAAAGGAATGCACATTTCATTCAGTCGCCCCAAATAAAAAAATGCATTATTTATATGAGGTAGTTGAGAAATGTTCCTCTTTTAATAATGCAAAGTTTATAGATTTTTTTTTATTACTTTCTTTGAGAGCATTAGTGCTCAACACCTTTTAGTTCAAGTACGAAATCAATAACTTTTTTATGAACTATATCCGTGATATTTAATTCTGAATAGAGCGGGAATTAACTGGAATTGTATACATGGTGAAAATACTCAAAAGGGCCAAGTTGATTATATAGTCGCTAGTAAAATTTCTATGAGAAATGTAAATAAAATCTTATAAAATTTTAGCATTCGGTTCCTCAAATACTGAAGAAATATATTTATTATAACAGTACTCCAAGGTAAAAAAATTGAACATAACAACCATAAGGTTCAAATAAGGAAGAGTTTCGATTCGCACGAAAGAGCAGCACATAATATACAAAATCCATTATGAATACTCACGAAGATGACTGACAGTCCGTAGGAAGTGTGCCAGGAAATGGCTGGCGCTAAGTGCCTGGGTGCAATAACTCCTGGTTACAGCCCAACCATGCATCCCATAACTGTCGTGTACCAGCTGATTAAAGGCCGCGGTCAGAGGTTCCTTGACGACGGAGAGGAGAGGAACAAGCGCCCTTCGAGTGCTCCGCAGATGCCAACAACTGCTCGGCTTCAGACCAGTTGGCAGACTTGCTGTTTTCCTCCTCTTCTTCTTCTTCATCTTCTTCTTCTGCTGGAGTAAAGGACATACGGCCTAGAATTCTACTTCTGCAGACAGCGTAAAGGAGGTCTAGGTTACTAGAGAGAGAGAGAGGAGAGAGAGAGAGAGAGAGAGAGAGAGAGAGAGAGATTTGATATATGGAATTTGCCCGTAGATGTTTAGCGCTGAGGCCCAACTAACGGAAAATCCAGCAGTAAATGTTAAAATATGTTGGATAGTAAGAAGAAAGGAAGAAGAAAAACAGGAGAGAGAGAGAGAGAGAGAGAGAGAGAGAGAGAGAGAGAGACCTAAATCTCCTTCTTAATAAAAACTAGCATTTGCTCTTCAAAGGAATTATTTTAAAATTTAGTGTCGATTGTTCTAACTTTAATTTAAAATTTAGTGTCGATTATTCTAACTTTAAGAGAAAGAAATCGAAATTTTCCACTTGAATTTGAATAAAATTAAAAAAAAATTCCATAATTATTTATATACTTGTAATTCCTTATGGAAACGCTTTTATCTTACGCTATTCATTATAAAACATGGGCATCTTGAAAACCTATTTGGCAGGGGTTAGAGTTTGTTACTTCATGCTAAACATAACAAAAACTGGAAAGGCAACATTGGTGCCCCTCCTCCCTGCAATTTTCGGGCTAAAATCCGCACGATGGGAATAATACATAGAAAAAATTGGCAAGAAACTTCCCTTTGTCTGTGTGTTACAAATCTATACCCACTCATGTTTAATCAGCGTTAATTACTGAATAAAAATGCAATGTGCTGAAGCCTGTGTGACTCCTACCATTTCCAGGTGAAATTTGCTATTCAATTCAGTTTGTAAGTAAAAGTTTCAAACAATGCAATTGAAGACATCCAACTTTCAATTCTATTTTTTTTCTGGGTTAACCTCTATTATCCATCTATCCGTCTATAAATCTGAGGGAACTAGGAGGATGTGAGTGATCTCATGTAGTGAATATAAACTAACATTTTCGATCTGTTGTCAAGATCCAAGCTTAAAAAAAAATACTTTACTAGCAAAAAAACAATTTCGATTAAGAGGATTATCATAAAGAGGGGTGGGGATTCCAAAATCCTGAATGAACGAGACGGGGGGGGGGGGGACATAGACAAGAAAATAAAATATAGACAGGTATAGATTCTTAAACATACGAAGGACGAACGCAAACAATTTTTCTTCTCTCAAGGGGTTAACTACTGCACTGCAATCGGTCATTGGCTACTATCCTCTTGGTAAGGGTAGAAGAGACTCTTTATCTATGGTAAGCAGCTCTTCTAGGAGAAGGACACTCCGAAATCAAACCATTGTTCTCTAGTCTTGGGTAGTGCCATAACCTCTGTACCATGGTCTTCCACTACCTTGGGTGAGAGTTCTCTTGCTTGAGGGTACACTCGAGCACACTGTTCTCTCTTGTTTCTCCTCCTCTTGTTTTGTTAACGTTTCTATAGTTTATATAGGAAATATTTATTTTAATAGTGTTGCTGTTCTTAAAACAATTATTTTTTTTCCTTGTTTCCTTTCCTTACTGGGCTGTTTTCCCTGTTGGAGCCCCTGGCCTTATAGCATCCTGCTTTTCCAACTAGGGTTGCAGCCTAGCAAATAATAATAATAATAAATCATAGAATGAATTCTTAACTTGT
>NC_090747.1:103751818-103769318 GCF_036898095.1 Palaemon carinicauda | reverse complement strand
TTTTCCAGATTACTTACTGGACACAATCTGGTACCTGTCCTGGCTATTACAACCCAAGCACCGTCTCTGTACTGATCAGTTTTACTAAACTCTATGAATATACATAAATGTGAAGAATCTATGACAACATCCGAGTATTTTATATTTAACAGTTCAGAACTTCGGAGAAACCCTGCATAAGCTAAAAGACAAGCACAAATAGTTCTCTGGTTTTTAACATTTCCAACTTGAAATAATCTATCATACATGTCACCGAGTATTTTTGAAGTAATAGGTTCCTTCCTTACAACTGAATGAGAAAGCCTTCTTTTGGCTGCCTCCAGTAGATTCTTAACAAGAGTAGATTCTGTAGGGGATTTCAGTCCATATAAATCATGAACATATTTTACACTGTAAAATGCTTTAGTCACAGGACTTGGAGTACTTGCACTCTGGACAAGTGAACACAAATATAATGCAAATATAAAAGGCTTAGCCGGCAAGATGTCCTCTTCTCCAACGGAATTACTAGATGCCCAAAACCTCCATCTTTGAAAAGCGTTCATATAACTTTTTGTGGTACTATCTGCTCGGGCAAACCACTCAACTCCTCCGTCTAGCAATTATAATGGCAGCCACGCCAACAAATACAACATTATTTGTAAAAGCATTAACCATTCACAATGGTGAAACAGATTTAACATATCATTTTTAATGCTAACATTCTAAATGACAGGTCCTCATTTCCAAAAATCCCTGCACCATTTCTACATGTCACATAATATTCTTTCTTTGTGGGCAGATCCATGCAGTCCACAACACACTCAATAAAATTATTGCCCTTCCATAAGAGAGGCCAGAATGGAGCAGATTTCCATACAGGAATAACTATGATTCCTCTTGCATTTTCTTTCAACATTTTTGAGAGTACTCTAGTTAAAAGTGTAACAGGTGGTACAAAAAGACCAAATTTTTCATTCCAATTTGCACTAAATGCATCAACCCCTGCACAAAACTCATTCCAGAATCTACTATAAAATACAGGTAGCTTGGCATTGTGAGGAGAAGCAAACCAATCAATATCAATTGTACCCCATTTGTCAATAATGAGATTAATTATAAAGGGAGATAACCCCCAATCATCTCTTTCTATTATTTTAGAAAGGTAATCTGCAATTTGGTTCTTTTCCCTGGGAATCCACTGAATATCTACAATAATTGAATATTTAACACAAAAAGAATGAATTTTGAAAGCAAGATCTTGTAATTCTGTTTTCATTGATCCTTTTTCAATAATGCTACAAACACCTTGGTTGTCTGTGAACCACTTAACCCTGTTCGAAGCAAGAACGATGCTTAAAGCTTTAAGCACTTTAAATACTGCCATAAGTTCCCTCCAAGTAGAGGACTTCACAGCCTCCTCAATGCCCCAAGCCCCATGAGCCATGCCATTTGGTGTATTCACTTCATATCCAGAATAACCTATTGTACTTGCATCAGTATAAATAATTTTGGTGTAAGAAGGATTGTGATTCAGATGCCTACAATTGATTTCAGTCAAACTTTTCTTCCAAAACGATAACTGTTCCAAACTCTGGGTAGATAACTTAATGAAATATGACCAATTTGGTGCTAAAGAAATATCAATGCTCAAATATCTTGTCATGAACTGGCACAAATTACCAACAACAATTGACATAGAAATAACCTGCCCTACAAAACTGGCAACTTTTTTAACATGAACTCGCCTATGTTGTCTAATACTATTTTCAATCTCTAACATAGTGTTCACAGCTTTATCGATTCTCTTTTTAGGTATGGAAATAGTAAAGTCCTTAGAATCTAAACATGCCCCTAGAAACTCAATTTTTTGTACTGGCTCCCACTGAGATTTCTCAACATTTGGAACAAAACCAGAGGCAATCAGATCATTTTTGATAGAATTGGCCATTTCTAAACAAAGATCGTATGTATCATTACAACCAAAGCCATCGTCTAGAAATAACAACCTTTTTTCCTTCACCTCTCCATTTGGAGATAAGAGGCCTTGTTAATTTAACAAAACAATATGGTGCAGTTGAAATTCCAAACGGTAGTACTAAAAATTTAAAAAATTGTTTTTCACCCTGTTTGTTTTGCCATGCAAAGCCCAGGTAATCAGTATGTGGAGGATAAATTGAAACAAAATGATAGGCGCTATGAATATCAAACTTAAATGTGAAAGAATTTGGCTTTAAATATTCTAAAACTAACCTTAGATCTTCATACTTTATGGATTGTTTCCATAAATGTTGGTTAACTATCCTGAGATCTAATATCAATCTCTTTTTTCCCTCGGCTTGAATAGAAACTGTCAAAGGATTTACAATATATGGCGGCTCTATACATTTTTCAACTAATCCCCTATCCAATAAGTTCGAAATAGCCTCCTCAACAAAAATTGGTTCTTTCTTTGCAGAAAGGTTGTTATCTAACTGTGCCGACCGTGGTTTAGAATAAAACGGTAGCCTGTATCCATTTTCTATTATGTCTATAATAAAGTTACTAGATCCAATGTCTTTCCAAAATTTCAAATTGTCTCTTAACCTTCCTTTCACAATAATTTGTTTACGACCTGACTCATATTCAAAGTAATCAGTAGTGAAATTATCATTAACACCGTTACTAAAAATAGAATCATACTCATCTGTTAATTTATTGAGGTTTGCTGCTGAACTCGCCCGACTGGTTGAACTTGTTGAGCGGACAGTCTTTTCTGTAGTGTTGGAAGCTCCCACAGGAGAAACAGCACCCCGACGGTCCTTTCCTTCCACCGAAGGCACGAAAATTACCCGATGGTCCTGGAAAATTATGACTGTCTCCCGTTCCAAAAGTTGGACTCATCCACGACTGAGATGAACTAAACTGACCAGGATAAATAGGAGGCCCGGCAGTAGGAATTTGGGAACGCTTTTTCGATGCTTCTCTTTTCGTAACTGCCTGTTTCCTCTTCTTGAGAGCTCTGTTTTCTGCTTTGTTAATCCTGGACTCATCTTCGCTGTCACTAGCAACTGGATTCGTTTCGTATAATTTCACTGTATCCCACCCTGCCTCCGAGGTGTCAGCAATGCGTATAAGTTTATTGCGTTTTTTGATCTTTTCTGAGCAGTCCTTTAGCAAATTTGTAGCATATTCAAATTTATTGTTGGTAATAGCCCACAAAGCCTGAACACAGTCTTGATCAATGTCACAGTTGAAATTATATTGCTGCTTGTTACCTTCACGTTTCCACGTGAGTTCTTTCTCCAACAACTTGGTGACCTCAGATTTAACAGAAACGTTACTGTCTTTCACCTCCTCTCGCAAATGGTTCAACTCGCTCTTCTGTTGCTTGAGCTGCTCTAAAACCTGTTGTAGCACAAGTTCAATACCGCCCGAGTTTTGTTGTTCCATTTGGTCTTCGCTACGTGACATAATGTCGTCCTCCATAAGTAAAGTGGTAACTGTACACTTGAAGTGTCCAACGCTGAATGACAATACTTAGCGCGGAGCTAACGAAGTTACCACTGATCACGTGTCTACAAAGTAGAGACTGACCAATCAGGGGAAATCCTTTTCCAACTAATTCACTAGTTCAATCGTTGGAAAATTAATTTGTTAGATGTCAGGCCGTCATAAGAAAAAAGTAATTCTGAACAAGGAATATTATATGTTACATTATTGTCATTCCCGGAGCTATTATTGATCAACAAGTCTAATGCAAAAACAATGCTAAGAGTGTATTTTCTTGATAATCATGGACCCCATCCCAAAACTTGTATCGTTTCACTGAATGTTTCTTTTTTTTCTGAAAAAATACGCATCACAATTATCCTATAAAAATTCTTACCCCATTCACTTTCTTAAATCAATCGATTCACCATTCCTTCCTTCAAATTGGGATATTTCTCTCTAAGCTGGGAGCAATGACATCCGACAACGGTGTTTTTAAGGAAGCGGAACCACGCATTAAACTACCTCGCTTTCCGCAAATTCTTGAACTGTAGTCACTCTTTTCTTCTGTAATTTCCAGGTGTTTTTCAGGGATATGATACTAAAACTCGTCAAATTATATGATCTTTATCTCTTCTTAAGCGGGGTCTACACGGTCGAATGGTTCGTCGAACCCGGTTGTCGAACCTGCTTGTCAAACGGTTCGAAGAGGTGGGAGACAGTCACAAATGCATAAGGTTTGTGGACAATGAAGCCCCCGCACACAAATGTTGGGCGAGAAGAGACTTTCTTCGAACCATTCGATGAAGTGTTTGACAACCAAATACCGCGATCACACGTTCGAACATCACTTCAAACACTTGTCTGTCGAACCGCGTTTGACCGTGTAAATCAGCATTTAGAAGTAAGGCGCTATTATGAAAAAAAAGTGCCTCTAAACTAAGCTGAAATAATCTCCGTCGATGTCCAGTAGAATTGTGTGTATAAATTATGACAGCTGACGCATGATAAGCATAAAACATTTATTGCAGTCACGAAAGGAAAAGTGAAAAGACTTGATTGGGGATTAGATAGTTGGTACTTTCGTCTTGTTGTGTGCATCATCCGACTCACAAGAATAAAAAATATAAGCACATCCTATTTATACCGGAAATTGGATCCCTATACGATCTCTCTCTCTCTCTCTCTCCCTCTCTCTCTCTCTCTCTCTCTCTCTCTCTCTCTCTCTCTCTCTCTCTAATGTATATATATATATATATATATATATATATATATATATATATATATATATATATATATATATATATTCAAATAAGCCATATATTATAAACTTCCATCTAGCCACAAAGCGAGATAAAAGTTGATGACAATCCTCCCATAGTTATTCCTGTTGAATTCTGTTTATTTTGAACTTAGAATTGAAATCAACCCATCTCCCCCATTGTAGCTTGTTGGTAAGTTTGTACTTAGCTTTTTGATTAATGATAAATTTTGCACATTTAAGAGTTTTTTTTTTTTTATATTCAAATAAGCGATATATTATAAACCTCCGGATAGAGGCAGTTTTGAATTCTCAAATCCCTAGCATAAAATTAAAAACCTTATGTGAGAAAGATGGAAAATTAGCTGTTTTTGGATATATTAAGTATAAAGGAATCTTCAAGGTACAATGTCACTTTGCATACAAAACCCAATATTTCTGTTTCCAACAGCCATTTCCTCAGTTATCATGATATCTCTGTGAAGATTTGAGTAACTTGCAATCTTTTTGTTAGGGGATTGAGAATCTGTTCTCAATCCTACTTATATAAAAAATCTGAAATTATCCGTAAACAAGTCAACCAGCTACTATACCTGGCGTATGCCATATAAAATAAACATTACAAAAGCCAATACAATATATTATAGAGATCATGCAGTTATCAATCAAAGAGATTTCAAAAACAAAATAGAACTCCCTTATATAGAAAGTATTAAAAATAAAACTAGGCATATTAAAGCAGAGAACCCCTTTGTTATTTTTCAAATCACAAAACCATGGAAGCTCCCTTGCTAAAACAAAAAATATATCGAATTCGGAGTTTACAAAGTACCACGAGGAAATCATGAAAAAAGTACGTTGGGCAAACTGGCCTTTCTCTATCTCAAATATTATCTGAGCACAAAAGATCTGGCAGATATGGCTTTGAGAACTCGGGGTTTTTTTTCATTCATCTTAGAGACTTAGGGCATCAGATCAACTGGAGTTATCTTTGCCTTTTAAAAATGTCAGTCCGTACAGGAGAAAGATTCTGGAACCGGCCACATAAGAAAAAAAATTAATTTATCCGTAGGACAATGGAAAGCCAACATAGTAGACAATGCCATTCTGAGTCCAATTATCAAAAGGATAATCCAGCAAGACCGACCACCAGATAACCCTCCAAGGTTAAGACGTCAACCATATGAACACGCACCTGGGAGAAATTAAATCTAGTTCATCTTTCTACGCACTGCCCACAACCTTTTTAGATTAACGGAAATCGACCTTTTTATTCATAGATAAACTGTTTCTGTCCATTTCTCATCTCGCTTTACACAGGAGACGGTCAATGTGTATTGGCCGAAATATAGTGATTAATTTGATTTCCTTAGTTTCTTTTATGGGACTTTTAAGAAAGTTGTTAAACTGTTTGTTTATAGCCAGAAGAAATACACACAAATATATATATATATATATATATATATATATATATATATATATATATAATTTATATATATATATATCTTCTAGCTCTCTCTCTCTCTCTCTCTCTCTCTCTCTCTCTCTCTCTCTCTCTCTCTCTCTATAATATGTATATATACATATATATATATATATATATAGATATATATATATATATATATATATATACTGTATATATATATATATACATATATATATATACATATATATATATATATATACATATATATATATATATATATATATATATATATATATATATATATATACATACACAGACTTGATTGGAGTTAGTACTTTCGTTCATTGGGGACATCAACAGACTCAACAATGAGAATACTCAACAATGAAAATACATATACTGTACAAAGACATAGTATTTATACAGGAGAAGCGGATCCCCGCAGCTGTCAGTTTCTTGACAATTCCAGAAAATTCAGATTTTAGATAAAAAAAAAACAATACAGGATTAACGAAAAACAAACCAGGGCTTAGATATAAAATTTGACCTTAGATACAAGAGATTAAAAAGGGTTCAACCATATTCCTTTGGGTATGGTCATTTACCTGGATTGTTTTACTCGTCTCTGACCATCCAATTCTGTGACTTGATTCCAACCAGTGGGAGGCCAAGGCATTATTAAGACAACCACAAGAGACTGCCACCACATGCTGTTTTAATCTGACTGAAATACCTTTGGATGTTTGGCTGACATAGAACAAATTACAATCTGAACAAGGAATACTATATACTATATTATTTTCATTTCCAGAACTATTCTTAATCAACATATTTTTTAAAGTACAATTATAGTTAAGCACTACCCTAATTTCTATTTTTTTTCAAAAGGGGTATTGCATTAAAAAAATAAATAAATGCAATGGCAAACAAAGTAACAAGCCTACTTGGAAAATCAAGATGCTATAAGCCCAATGGCTCCCATCGGGAAAATAGCCCAATAAGGAAAGGAAATATATAAACTACAAGACAAGTAATTACCAATAAAATAAAATATTTTAAGAAGTTACAAAATTAAAATAAATCTTTCATATTTAAACTATTAAAACTTTACAAAAACAAGAGGAAGAGAAATAAGATAAAATAGTGTGCCCGAGTGTACCCTCAAGCAAGAGAATTACCCTAAGACAGTGGAAGACCATGGTACAAAGGTTATGGCACTACTCAAGTCTAGAAAACAGTGGTTTGATTTTGGAGTGTCCTCCTAGACGAGCTGCTTACCATAGCTAAAGAGTCTTTTCTACTCTTACCAAGAAGAAAGTAGCCACTGAACAATTACTGTGCAGTAATTAACCTCTTTAGTGAAGAAGAATTAAACGAATATACTAGCTTCAATCAATTATGCTTTTTTTCTTTTTCATTTGATGACTTGATACATACTTTGTAGCCATCCATTTGAGTGTGTACATATGTACGTAGAAATCATGAACAAGTGACACACGATAATCATAAATAAGGGAAGGGTACATCAATAATGCTTGGCTATTCATTGGCTTAACTCAGGCTGGTCGAAGGTCGAGGCAGTAATCCATATTAATGACTTTATCTAAAGAAATATGGAGGGATCCTTATTTAATAACCTGTTTCCGAGGCTACAATTTATATCTAAGTCACGGTCTTTTTTCCATTAATCCTGAATTATCATCTTTTTTCAGACTTGTGTAGTCACCAAGAAACTATATTTTTGTATTTTTGTCATCGCTAGTCCGATGATTTTAACAGGACGGAAATACTAATTTCAATTAAGTTTTTATCAAATTTAAAGAAATTTCTGTCAATCTTTGCTATTTTAAGTATTATCTTCCTTTTTAGAGCCTATGCAAAGAGCCATCCATAACATCCTGTTAGAATTTTTTTTTTTCAATAAATAACATACTTTTTCTACCATATATTTTTTTTTCCCAAATATAACTGCACGTTAAAAAAAACGTTTTGAGTGGGAATACCTTAACATGGTGAAAAGGTTTATATCGCCAAGATCAGCAAAGCTATACTATAAGTAAAACCAAACGAAAGTGGCGGGTGAGACAGAGTATATCGTGTGGAAATCTGTCGATTTCGGTCATTTTACCTGGACAGGGTGGATTAGAGAATTCCTGAAACAGAAGATGGATTAAGGTCTTAAAGGGGAGAGGCCTCGTTCCGTCAGTCTTCTTCATAGGATTGTTTCTCAATCTTTAATTATATATATATATATATATATATATATATATATATATATATATATATATATATATATATATGTATGTATGTATATGTACACACACACATATACATATATATATATATACATATATATATATATGTGTGTGTATATACATATATATATATATATATATATATATATATATATATATATATATATATATATATATCACGAAAGCTGACACGTGATGAGCATAAATATGTAGTATAGCCAGGAAGGGAAAATTAAGAGACTTGATTGGAGTTAGTAGTTTCATCCATTGGGGACATCATTAAAATCAACAATGAAAATATATATACAAAGACATAGTATTCATACAGGAGAAGGGGATCCAACAGGTGTCAGTTTCTTGATAATTCAATAAAAGTCAGATTTTAGATAAAAGAGTAATGCCGGATTATCGGAAAACAGACTAGAGCTTAGGTCAAAATTTAAATCCCACAATCTATCCTTTCATATCTTAAGCCCTTGAGGAATGAATTTTCAGCTTATAAGATTAGGACTCCGATCGTGTCATCAAAGGCCATAAATGTCACTTCAAACAATCCTTGTTTATAATTGGTATTTCATCTCTCCGTATATAAAGTAGTGATTCGGATAAGTAGTAGACAGTCAATCGACAGTACTTACAATGGCAAATTCTACAAAATGCTTTCTCTCTTCTTCAGCCAAGGAAATCGTTGATAATGTTCACAGACATTTTACTAAAGAGAAGAAAAACAATGCTCCTTTAATTGACGCCACAAAAGGTTGTGATCGTACCAGTGAAGCAACAGCAGTTCCAAAAAGGACTGTTGAGAGGATCATAAAGGAAGAAAATGATTTCGAAAAAGAATTTGGACAACGTATGTTCAAAGATAAGAAATGAATTCGTCCTCGACCAGTGATCGATCTGGATGATTTTGACAAGGATGCATTACGTCGAATAGTGTTAAAGTTCCGTGTTAGAAAAGAGCTACCCAACATAACTACTGTTTTGCAAGAAGCCCGCAAAGACATTAAATTTAAGGGTTGTCGTAAATCTCTTAGAAAATCTTGCATGAAATCGGATTTCATCATGGGAAAGTGAATGGCAGAATTTTTTTTATTAGAACGAAGTTATGTGTCAGCTGCAAGGAATAAGTTTTTGCATGTTATGAGGAAGGTATACGAAAACGAGAATCAGACTATCGTGTACCTGGATGAGACGTGGCTAAATTAGAACTATACTGTTACTAAATGCTGAAAAACAAAAGAGAGGAAAAAAGCAATAGGGGTTAACCCCCCTACCGGCAAAGGGGCTATACTGATAGTCGTGCAGGCCGGTACAAAGGAAGGGTTTGTGCATAATGCAGCATTAATTTTTAAGGCAATCAACGATGGTGATGACCATAATCAGATGAATATCAGAGTATTTGAAGAGTGGTTTCAATCGCAGCTGCTACCAAACATCCCGCCTTCATCTGTTATCGTAATGGATAACGCATCCTACCATTCGGTAATCATTGATAAAGCACCGACGATTTCGTATAGAAAACATATTATAAAGGAGTGGCTGATCAAAAAAGGAGAAATTTCGACAGATGACTTTCGAAAAAGTGAGCTTCTTGAAATGGTGAAGTCAAGTTCTTCTCGAATAGAAAAGGAATATGTGATAGATAAAATGGCCCGTGAAAATGGTCATAGGAGAGAGAGAGAGAGAGAGAGAGAGAGAGAGAGAGAGAGAGAGAGAGAGAGAGAGAGAGAGAGAGAGAGAGAGAGAGAGAGAGAGAGAACTTTGTTGTCATGAGGGAAGCAAATTGCACATAAAACTGTGATTGCAAATAATTCCAGTAAACTGAGAATTACAACTATAAAAATAGAAATGACCAGGAGTTGAAAGGTTAAGAGTTAATTGTCAAACTCGTCTCGAAAAAAAAAAGCAGGATTAGTCTAACACGCTAAATCAGTTAATCCGCAGGTCAGATTCTTCTTCATATCTTCAGAGGGGGGTCATGAAGGTATGCTGTCCGAAATATTTTAATGTAGATACGATGCATTGAGAAAAGAGCTTCTCTCACCCGCCACTTTCGTTTGGTTCTACTATAAATAGTCAGGGCCATCCATACTATAAAAATCCAGTGGCCAGCGTGCTGATGAAAACTGTCCAAACCCCAGACATGAATAGGGACATGTCTCATTCGTTTGTCCTGCAGTGCACTAGAAACGGCAGCTTTTGTTGTTGTCAAACAAAATAATGCAATAAGAAATAGCTGATGAGAATATATATATATATATATATATATATATATATATATATATATATATATATATAGATAGATAGATAGATAGAAAGATAGACTGATAGATAGATAGATAGATAGATAGATAGATAGATAGATTACTTCAGAGTGTAATTTATTATATTCTATGTCTATCAAACATCAAAAGTCATATCTATAGAAACTAAATAGTAAATAGTCTTTGGCTGTCCGTTGGGTCAATGTTAGTCCAAGTTAATTGGGCTAAAGACGACGTAGTAATCCATATTAATGACTCCCAATCCAAGTTAATCACCTGTACCAAAGGTCAGGTCCTAAATCATATCTCTGGTTTGGTCTTTAAGCACTCTCAATATTCATTTTTTTTTCTTAATCTAATAGTAATAGTGTGTGTTTCTGTTTCATTAAGTCTTGTGATGTCAACGAAACGAAAGTATTAACTCCTCTTAAGATTTTCACCTTTCCTTCTATGGCTTTATAAATACACACACACAATATATATATATATATATATATATATATATATATATGTATATATATATATATATATATATATTAGTATATATATATATATATATATATATATATATATATATATATATATATATATATATATATATATATATATATGTATGTATATATATATATATATATATATATATATATATATATATATATATATATATATACATACATACAGTATATATATATATATATATATATATATATATATATATATATATATATATATATTCTAGTCTACTTCAGCACAAAGGTCAAAGTCCTAAGACACGTCAATTCATGCCTGGGGTTTGACCAGTTTTCATCACCACGCTGGCCAGTGTGGAGTGGTGATGGTGGGAGATTTTCGTCTGATCGCTCGCAGTAAACCAACCTTGTTTAGGGTGGCCATGTCAAGTGCAGCTTTGCTGATCATGGTCATACGCAAACTCTTTCATTACGAAAATTAATATACACATACAATATGTGTGTATGTTTGTATGTATGTATGTATAAACTGAATACGTCGATGAAAGGCAATTAATATTCAATAGGGATAATCTACGATATGGAATCGGATAAAGATAAGTATTAATCTGTGACATACGTAAGGACCACATTTCGAACAGTGAGCTGTAATCAGGGTGTGTGTATACTGAATGCGCGTATATGTGTGTGATTGTGTGCGCGCGCGCTCGTGTAGAAAGCTAACACGTGACGTCCATAAATATGTAGCCTATTATAGCAACGTAAGAAATATTAAAAAGGCTTGAGCGAAGTTAGGCACTTTCGTCTTTTTAGTAACATCATCCGACTTATAATGTGGGTCAATGATGTCACCTAAAGACAAAGGTACCTAATTCCAATCAAGCCTTTTCACTTTTCCTTGCATGACTATAACACCCAAGCGCACGCGCGTGCATATATATATATATATATATATATATATATATATATATATATATATATATATATATATACATTTATTTATATATATACATATATATACATATATGTCTTACTTATAACTGTAATCGAACAGTTTAACATGTTTTTTCAAAAAGGCCCATAAAAGAAACACAGGAAATATGAATAAATCACACTATATTTCGGTCAATAAACATCGACCCTCTTCAGGATGTAAAGTAAAAATGAGGGATACAGTGGAGAGTGACGGTTTATATATGAAAGCAAAAGGGTGTGTTCAATTGTTCTATAGTTGTTATAATTGCTGGAAGGATTAGCCAAATTTAATTACATCCAGGTGCGTCTTCTTATTGTTGAGCCGTTTGGAGGAAGTCTTGACCTCTGATGCATGTCTGGTGGTCGGTCTCCGTGGATTATCTTCTTAATGATACGTTGGGCAAACGGGCCGTTCGCTATCTCAAAGATTATCCGAACACAAAAGATGTGTTAGATATGGCTATGAAAACTCGGGGATTTTCGTCCACCTTAGGGATTTAGGGCACCAGATTAACTGGAGTGAGTCGTCTTTGCTTTTTAAGAGCATCTGTCCGTACAAAAGGAAAATCCTGGAATCAGCCATCATAAATCAATCAAACACAATGAACCTATCTGGGGGCCAATGGAAAGCTGACACAGTGGACAATACTCTTCTCAACCCTATCATTAAGAAGATAATCCACGGAGACCGACCACCAGACATGCATCAGAGGTCAAGACTTCCTCCAAGCGGCTCAACAATAAGAAGACGCACCTGGATGTAATTAAATTTGGCTAATCCTTCCAGCAATTATAACAACTATAGAACAATTGAACACACCCTTTTGCTTTCATATATAAACCGTCACTCTCCACTGTATCCCTCATTTTTACTTTACATCCTGAAGAGGGTCGATGTTTATTGACCGAAATATAGTGTGATTTATTCATATATATATATATGTATGTATGTGTGTGTGTGTGTGTGTGTGTGTGTGTGTGTGTGTGTGTGTGTGTGTGTGTGTGTACGCTTAGAAACAAGAACGATGACACGCGATGAGCATGAAATATATATCATAGCCACGAAAGGAAAAAATAAGACTTAACTGGAGTTAGTACTTTCGTCCATTAGTAATATCGACAGTCTCACAATGAGAATAAATATACAAAGAGATCGATTCTATATAGAAGAATGGGCTCCTTCAGCTGTCAGTATATTGTAATATCCTCTCATCTAAAATCTGGAATTATCGAGAAACTGGCAGCTCTGAGATCCCATAGTCCTGTATAAATACGATTTCTTTATATACTATTCTCATTGTGATTCCATCGATTTCACTAATGGACGAAAGTACTAACTCCAGTCAAGTCTTTTCATTTTTTCTTTCCTGGTTATATTACACATTTTCTGTTCATCATGTGATATATATACATACATATATATATATATATATATATATATATATATATATATATATATATATATATATATACATGGTTGAGGACTATGAAGCCTGAAGTAGGAGATGATGAATGGAGAAGTAGTGAATTAAAAGCTCAAAATAAGAGTACTGGCGAAATCTAACCGAGGCCCTTTGCGTCAATAGGCATAGGAGGAGATGATGATGATGATGATGATACATACAGTATATATATATATATATATATATATATATATATATATATATATATATATATATATGTGTGTGTGTGTGTGTGTGTGTGTGTGTGTGTGGAATAAAAACGCTACATACCCAAACAAGGGGGACAAAAGGGGATGGTTTTAATATCTACCAATAATGATTTTTGCAGAACACAAATATATATAATAATTAGATTTTCTGGCTAATGACCAATTAAGAAATATTCCTCAGGTTCTGTCTAAGCCTCCAGGATTAGAAGTTCTTATCTTCTCAAGAGACAGGATCCAGAAACAAATGGTTGATGTTATATTTTTTCATCAGATCAGCTCCCAAGACTTCCAGGTTAAAAAAGTTATCCTTTGTGAACTGATTTACTAATAATTCGAAAACATGTTGCTGGTTAAATCTACTAAGCACTGGCCACTGTATTCCAATAGAGAGGCGAGGTTTTAAAGGTGTGTTGTCATATCCTTCCGTTGTAATAAAAACTAAAGGGGCACTCAGTAGAGCGCAAATCTCCGCCACGTCAGGTTATTTTCGACCTTAACCTTTGACCTTAATATGTATTAATTGGCGTGGATTTTCATACACTCAAATATGTAAGTTTGAAGTCTCTGTGACAACGATGTCCAAACTTATGGCTGATTACGTGAATTGGACAATTTGCTTGACCTTGACCTTCCAAAATTTAATAATTTCCAGCACTTTATATAGCAGTTAATTCCCGGAAGATTCATTACTGTACGATTAAAACTGCGGCCAGGAAACTTTTCACAAACAAACACACTAACAGGGGAGAAAACATAACCTCCTTCCAACTTCGTTGGCGGAGGTAACAACAATACGTTACACTTCACACGTCACTATGCTTGCAAAGAATGAATGACACTTACAATATATCAAGCAACTCGATATTTTTTTAATAAATTATAGTTACATGGCATCTGTCAAAATTGTCGTCAACATAAACGTCGTTGGCAACTGGAAAGCATTCCAGCTATTTGTTTTATTTCATATATTATTTAAGTCCACCCACTCTTTTCAAGTCCAAAAAGGGTTGTCACGAAAACAGAAATTAAAAACAAATTGTCCTTTTAATTTGGTTTATCTATTTGCAATTTATTCATAAATAGGGAGCATAAACTTGTAATTATACGCGTTTTTTTATATAATTTTAATAAATTACGCGAGGAAAACGAATTCTGGTGTGAGGTAATGACGTTGAAGTGGGGGGGGGGAGGTAGGAGATCGACCCAAACCGGGGTAATCCTCAACACGAATATCCAGGAATACCTCCTCCCCATATCCCTCCTCCCCCCACAAACTATAATCCTCAAACAACGACCTGCGATCCTATCCCCCCCCCCTACTCTCTGTCTCCACTCCACTCTGGTTGACTGACCGCCAGTTCTGTCTGTGCTATGATAACGACAACATCGTAAGAGAAGAATATCGACTTTCCCCGAAGTATAATTTGTCTGTGTGTGTTTTCTTCATCGAGCGATACTGGATAGCAGGTTGCAACGGTGCGTCTTCGCTGGTTCTTGTCTGGAGGTAAGTACAAAATATACATTTCCTTTTCCATTACTCAATATTTTAACAATGAAAAGCTAATTGAAACTGAAAATCTATAATGATTCGCCTATCCCTGTTATGAAGGTAAGTACCAATGGTAATGTTTTTCCTTAAAATTGTATGTATACAGTTGAGCAAAGTGTATTAGACAATTAAGGAATAAATAATTGGAAATTACACTATGTAATCTCGAAAGTCTATTGTCGTCAACACCGAAGGTGTCTTTAGAAGTTTAACAATATCTGAATTTTTACGAATTTTGAGCTAAAATTATCATTTATTATAACGCCTTTTTTTTTAGAGAGAGAGTTTACAACCTATTTTCAATGGTGTCTTTTAGTATAGCAAAAGCCTCTTACGACCCTTATACATCCATTCACTGTTATATAATATATACATCTGTAGAATTTTACTTCGATTCAACTCTTCAGAAAATTATCAGTGGCTACATCGACCCCCCCTCTCTCTCTCTCTCTCTCTCTCTCTCTCTCTCTCTCTCTCTCTCTCTCTCTCTCTCTCTCTCTCTTTATACCACTTGATAATATCCTTATTGTGTGCCATTCATCCACCTAAGATAGCCCATTAAAATACGTTATATACATACACACACATATATATATACATATATATATATATTATATATATATATATATATATATATATATATATATATATATATATTACCTTCTCCCTTTTCCCGTTATATCTACACATAATCAGTATGAATATATTAAAGTTACAAAAGAAATCTTTCTCCTTTTTACCAAGAAGCCGAACGGGCAGGAAACCGAATACACAGGAAGCCGAACGGCGAAAATCCTGGAATAAATGTTGCCAGACATTTACTGTAAAAAAAAAAGCGATATATTGAGGTAAAAGAGTGTTATTACGGTCACCAACCCGTAAAAGATAATAACAGAGTAGGGTAAAATTACGGTCGCCCAAAAAGATAATAATGCGGTTGGGTAAAATTACGGTCGCCTGTATTTTACTGAAATATGGTTGAGAACAGTATATTTTTACGGACAATTTCCTGTTAAAATTACTGTTTTTTTTTAAAAACATTGAAGGGGATCTGTTATAATGCTTTGGCCTCCCACTGGCCAGGATTTAAGTCATAGAACCGGCTGCTCAGACGAGTAAAATAATCCATGTAAATGACTATACCCAAAGGAATATTGTTGAATACTTTTAATCTCCTGTACAAAATGTAAAGATTTAAACCTAAGCCCTGGTCAGTTTTCTGTTAATCCTGTATTATCCTCTTATCTAAAATCTAACTTATCAGGAATTATCTAGGAACTGACAGCTGTAGGATCACATTCTTCAGTATAAATACGATATCTTTGTTTATTCAAATAAGACAAAAGTAACTCCAATCAAGTCTTTTCATTTTTCCTTTCGTGGCTATGTATAATAATGTAAATATGTTGTATATTATTATAATACATATTGACGGGGGCTCTGTTAGATTTCGCCAGTCGTCTCTATCTTGAGCTTTTAATTCAATACTTCTCCATTCATCATCTCTTACTTCGCGCTTCATAGACCTCAGCCATGTAGGCCTGTGTCTTCCAACTCTTCTAGTGCCTTATATAATATATATATATATATATATATATATATAAATATATATATATATATATATATATATATATATATATATATATATATATATATATATATATATATATATGGATAAATATCAACACAACATCGTGTTCAAATAGAAATAAATTTCTACCTCATACTTCGGATCGAAACCAACCATGCCACGAGAGGCCATGGTTGGTTTCGACCTGGCCTTTCATTAGAAGGGGCTAGCGTTCGATCCCAAGTATGAGGTAGAAATTTATATATATGTATATGTATATATATATAAATATATATGTATATATATATATATATATATATATATAACCAAGAAAGGAAAAAATGAACACTTGATTAGAATTAGTAGTAAGGTCCATTAGTAACATCGACGGATTCACAATGTGACTACATATACAAAGAGATCACATTTATACAGGAGAAGGGGATCTCACAGCTGTCAGATTCTTGATTATTCCAGCTGTGGGTCCCCTTCTGTATAAATACGATGTCTTTGTATATGAACTCTCATTGTTGAGTTCGTCGACTCGCTAATGGACGAAAGTACTAACTCCAATCGTCTTTTTATTTTTTCTTTCTTGGCTTTCG
>NC_090747.1:103681841-103736841 GCF_036898095.1 Palaemon carinicauda | reverse complement strand
AGAATGACTGTTTGATATTAAACGTTTGATTAACAGTTTAATCCAACATTATCAAAACAAACGTACGAACAAACGTTTTCCTTATTTGCTTTCGTATTTCCAGTCCAGTGTGTTCTGATATCAGGGTTCTGATATAAGCCGTTTTGAAGTGAATAAAATTACCTTAATAAAAAGTTTATCAATAGGGAAAATATTTTGCACAATGTTCACTGGCTGTGAAATTAAAACGCAAAATAATGATTTAATTCCCATGAAATTGTAATAACAAGCCTTCTGTCAAAAACGACGAAACGCAACAAACGTACGAACAAAAGTTTTCTTTATTTCCTTTCATATTTCCATTCCAACGTGTTCTGATATAAGCCATTTTGAAATGAATACCTTACCCTTACTAAATATCTTATCACTGGCGAAGATATTTTGCATATTGTTCGCTGGCTGTGAAATTAAACAGTAAAATAATGATTTAATTTCAATGACGTCACTTTACACTTGCGCAAGGCGTATCTTGTTTCTCCCACAATGCCTCGCGATCTGTTGTCGTCTGTAGCACAATAACATTGTCGTATTGACATTTCGTATTACTGTATTCCACATTATACCGAATCTGTTACTCCAAGTGAGTATATGATTTAATCAACACGTTTTTTATTATACTGTCATGAAAATGTAACTGTTGTTATATTAATTTAGTAACGTTATAGCCTGTTTACAGTTTGTTTATTTTGAAGCTAATTGTACGGTTGTTTATGTTGTTAATTTCTTGTTGTCAGACAGCCGATTTGTAATAGACTATTCTTTTGAGGTTGACAGTTCATTTCCACCTTATTTTCTTAGGCAGATCATACTTGAAAATTATATATTCAGGTTATCCTGTAGCTAGAAGGTTGTTAAGATTGCCTTATGGTTCTTCCACTACAGGCGAACATCACCAAATCGCTCTTATGCAGAAAGAATTGATTTTTTCTATCTTATAGAACGAAGACCTGACATAGCTTAAGAGCTGCAAGCTTTTGTAGTTGGCTACAGGCCTATGTAGATCTATTATCAGCAGGTTCGTTAGGCATAATTACCCTCTAGAATGATGACCTATCATTGGTAAGAGCCTCCAGCCTTTGTAGACTGGATATGTATGTATGACGACGCCCATAATTCCCTTACTTTCAACTATGTCGCTGACAGTCATGTCCCGTACCTCCCTTACTTTCAACCATATCGATGTCGATCATGTCCCATAACTCCCTTACTTTCAACCATATCGCTGACGATCATGTCCCTAACTCCCTTACTTTCAACCATATCGCTGACGGCCATGTCCCATAACTCCCTTACTTTCAACCATAACGCTGATGATCATGTCCCACAACTCCCTTACTTTCAACCATAACGCTGATGATCATGTCCCACAACTCCCTTACTTTCAACCATAACGCTGATGATCATGTCCCAAAACTCCCTTACTTTCAATCATATTGCTCACAGCCATGTCCCACAACTCCCTTACTTTCAACCATATCGCTGACGGCCATGTCCCATAACTCCCTTACTTTGAACCATAACGCTGATGATCATGTCCCACAACTCCCTTACTTTCAACCATAACGCTGATGATCATGTCCCACAACTCCCTTAGTTTCAACCATAACGCTGATGATCATGTCCCACAACTCCCTTACTTTCAACCATAACGCTGATGATCATGTCCCACAACTCCCTTACTTTCAATCATATTGCTCACAGCCATGTCCCACAACTCCCTTACTTTCAACCATATCGCTGACGGCCATGTCCCATAACTCCCTTACTTTCAACCATAACGCTGATGATCATGTCCCACAACTCCCTTACTTTCAATCATATTGCTCACAGCCATGTCCCACAACTCCCTTACTTTCAACCATATTGCTGACGGTCATGTGCCATAACTCAGTTACTTTCAACCATATCGCTGACGATCATGTCCCATAACTCCCTTATTTTCAACCATATCGCTGACAGCCAAGTCCCATAACTCCCTTATTTTCAACAATATCACTGACGATCATGTCCCATAACTACCTTACTTTCAACCATATCGATGATGGCCATGTTCCATAACTCCTTTGCTTTCAACCCTATCGCTAAGAATCTCTAAGGGAGCGTTAGCCCTCCCGTTGGGCTTATAGGTAACTAACGCCCTGTGTCCCTTGAGGTAAGGATACTTTTTTCAAGTTAGGTTAGGTGCGAAAGTTTAGGTTACGTTAGGTGGTGTTCTATGCATGTGGAAGGTCCTGTCCATCGTTATACAAAGGCTCCATAGCCTGCCATAGGCTATGTAGATCTATGAGCAGCAGCTCTGTTAGATCTACCTTCCTTCCTCTTTATGATAACCTATGGTGGATAACAGCTACTAGCCTTAGTAGCTAGGGCTACCTAAATTTCGGAATTATTACTAACGGCAGGTGTAAGAGCTGCTAGGTTTGTAGCCTGCTATAGGTCATGTAGATACTTGAACAGCAGGTCATTTCGACCTACCTGCCTTTTTAAATGATGACCTACTATACGTAAGAGCAGCTAGCCTTCGCAGTCTGCCGTAGGCCTATGTAAATATCTGAGAAGCAGGATTTTTATATTTGTGCACAGGAAGGACAACAAATTAATTAGGAGATTAAACTTTTATAATAGAATATAGTTCTTCAAATACATTTCTCAAATAAAGCTATTCCCGATATTTTGAAACTGTTCTTTCGTGTTTCTTAGTTGGTAAGGTAATCGCTATCATGAACATTCCAAATACTGTATATCACACTGCCATGTCCATTTTAAGAGAGAATGTGCATTGCCAATGATTCAAGGGGTGTTTTGAATAATTCCTATTATTATTATTATTATTATTATTATTATTATTAACTAAGCTACAACACTAATTGAAAAAGCAGGATGCTATAAGCCCGTGGGCTCCAACAGGGAAAAATAGGCCAGTGAGGAAAGGAAACAAGGAAATAAACTACAAGAGAAGTAATGAACAATCAATATAAAATATTTTAAGATAATTAACAACATTAAACTAGATCTATCAGATATAAACTATAAAAACTTCATAAAAACAAGAGGAAGAGAAACTAGATAGAATAGTGTGCCCAAGTGTATAATGAATACAAAGCATTCTCATGTTCGGATAGTAACTAAACAAATTAGAAATCATTTGTCGTGAGTTTGGAGATAAATTGCTTAAAATTGACCTTCTTTAGATCTAAATTTGTTAAATATTTACTGGGATTTAAATTAAAATATCACTTAGCTCAGGGTTACGTACTGTACGCACATTCACACATCACATGGAAAAGATTATTGGGTCTTAATTATATCTGTATATGTTGGGTCTTTACAAATAGAATTGTCCCTTGCCTCAGCCAATCATAAGCAACCTTTAAACTTTTATGATCAGTCTCTAGGACATTTTACAAACTTAAAATTCAGCTCCTGCTCTGTTGTGATAACTCACAATCTCAATTATGATAATTATACTTTATCCAGAGTGAGGTAATTTATTAATGATTGGTGATGTTTTATTTGTCTACAGGATCTAGCACCATTTGGGGACTTAAGCCCATAGTGTGGTAGAGCTTTGTATGCAATATGCAGAACACTGTCGGTATTTTGTAGCATACCTTTGCCCCCAGCTATTTTGCTCTATTTTTTTTTGTTATTTAGATGTGGTCTATAGGCAGTTCCACCGAGAATCTAGCAATGGGAGTCGCATGTCTCTAGGTACTACTCTACAGTACTTTATTGAGGTTATAATTTTAGGTCTAATTGGTTATATTTCAACCTTTTTGCAAAGGATGTAGTTTTAATATGGTGGGGGCTGTGAAATTTGTTCATTAAAGTGACTTTTGTAAATTGGTTTACCTATTCAAGTAATTCTAATATTTTTCTATGTATGATTTGTGCTATTTATCTAAAAAAAAAGTAACAAAGGTAAATTAATTAGGTTTAATACAATACTTGGGTGATAATTTTAATAGGGTAGATGTTTCTCTTTATAATACAATACATAAATGTATAAAGCAGTTCATTTAGAATTGAGAAAAAATAGTTTTTTTACAAGTAAATGAACTGAAGTTTTTTGGGAGAGGATATTTAGGTCTATATTGGGTGACCTATACCACTGAGGATGAGTTAAAGTACATAGAACCTCAGCACCTTACATAGAAGCCTTATGCTAAATCAAATCGTAGGTTGTCATAATGGCTGTTTGAAGTACATAGTAGTCATGGTTGTAACCAAATTAAATCTTAAGCGATCATGAGTTCCTTACTGTTTCTCTTGTGCATACTGATTGCTGGAAAGCTAGAGTAGTGTATGTGCACTGTAGATTCAAAGAAATATACTGAACTTTTAAAAGGCCTTGGAATTAGTCTGCTTTTTGGTGTGCTATGTTTAGTATTAATTTGAATTTGGCGGAATAATCGGTATTAGATAAAATTTTAAAGATACAACAAAATCACATGCTATCCTTTGTTTATCCTCCCTCAGGTTAAGACTCACATGAGAGGAAGTCTGGGTATTGATTTGGATTTATGGTTGACCTTGACTGTGATCTCTCGGGAGGCTCTATCTTTAGTGAGATGAATGACACTGGTTTTAAAGAGGAGTGGCCTCAGGCAGAGGAAAAGTCATATCCATGTCTTTCGTGTCGGAAAGCTCGCAAACTATGTTCGCAACCATCTGGCGATAAACAAACAGAAGACAATGCGGTTTCATGCGAAGAGTGTGGGAGGAAACCCAAGTGTAAAATAAGGCTTGTTAATTCAAAACCCTCTGTCACATCTTATGCATGTGATACCTGTGGGAAGAAATTCAATCGTAAGGATAATTTGGTTGTTCATTTTCGGATTCATACTGGAGAGAAAGACTATGTTTGCAGTATATGTGGGAAGAGATTTGCTCATAAGAATACACTTAAAGGTCACCAAAAAGTTCACACAGGAGAAAAAAATTTTTCATGTGAAATTTGTGAAAAGAAATTTACTTTCAAGAGCAGTCTAAAGGAACACATTATAACTAGTGAAGGAAAAACATTTCCTTGCAACAAATGTATAGAGGTATTTCCTCGCAAATCCTGTCTCATCTACCATAAGCTCGTGTACCATAAGCGCGACAAAGATAAAGGACCGGGAACTGTTACCAGACGACTGACGAAGCTTTTCAAGACTGGTGATAGTTTTGTGTGTAAAATATGCAGTAAGGAATTCTCAATAAGATATCATCTTACGAGACATGCCAGGGTTCATGTTGAAAAGTCCTTTATGTGTGAATACTGTGGTAAGAAATTTCGAATAAGGAATCATCTCGAGACCCACATAACTATTCATACTGGTGAAAGGAAGTTTGCTTGTGGGGATTGTGGCAAAAGATTCTCGCAAAAAAGCCACTTACGTGTTCATGCCAGAACTCATACGGGCGAGAGGAATTATGTCTGTGGAGAGTGTGGGAGAAGATTTAACATAAAAAGCCATCTAAACTACCATGTAAGGATCCACACCAGAAAAAAATTAATTTGTGACACTTGTGGGGAGGAATTTCATGACAAAGGTGCTCTGACTTTGCACCTTAAAAAACATATGCCAGCAAATGTGAAGGGGAAAAAGACGAGAGGTCGCCGAGCAAAGGTTTTCAAGTCAGAAATGAAAGAATGTTATATTTGTCAGGAAAAATTTAGTGATGAAGCCTTATTACATAAACATTGTGAGGATCATGAGCAGAAAAATTCTTTGCATTCCCAATCATTGATAGCATTAAATTCAGATTCACCTACCCAAAACTTTAATTCAGAAGTTCAAGAAATTGAAAATGCCCTATGTAATATACTTCCTCTTGATAACTATGAAGCCAACAGCAGTTGTGTTGTGAAAACAGATATTTCAGATGCAGTGCTGAATATCTCTCATAAAAAGTGGAAAGAAGAAATGGCTGAATTTTCGGTGGAATAACTCCTTCACCCAGGTAAATGGTCAGACTATTTGTTCAGACGTGTCTACAAACCTTTTGTCCATTAAATAGGCATTGTTTCCAGCGCGAGCTGGTTGTTAAAATAGTTAACAAGATAGTTAATGACAGGTGGTGAGCGAGGGGAATGAGCCTTGCCCCCCCCAAAGACCTGTCAAAAGCTCTTCACTAATGTTTTCGGTTGTAAGATAAAGATATTCTGTTGCACCCTTAATCTTTTTCTTTCAGGAAGTAAATGCTGGCTGTTGTTGTTATGATAGTGAAGCAAGAAATTTTTATGCACAAGAAAGGCTGTAGATCCACACACTGTGTTTCTTGCTAGGGAGCACGTCTTGGCCCCGTGTTAATGGTTTGGGTCCCCTGACAACCATGGTGGGACTGATGTACGGGTCTGTGTCCCCCCCTTATCAATGCACGGGGTCGAAGTGACACCATAATTGTGGCACTGATTTCCCGGAAATCCCAGTAGTCAGGTGGGACAGAAGTGTACATCCCCAAACACTTTTTGTCCCCCGGGTTAATGGAGGAGCTTCGGTACTGTCCATTTCCCTCAACCCAAGATACTTCTGTAGAGTGCGTTGAGATAATGGGACCACTCAAGGTTATCATTTCGGGCGGAGGGACCTTCTCCCACCGAGCCTGTCGCCCCACCCCTTCCAACAGAGGGAATTGTATGAGTATTCCTTCTGTTTCTGCATTATTTAGTGTGAGGGATTCTTCCTCCACTCATTTGGCCTCACGATCCTCCTTCAGTCTCTGATTACATTTCTGGTTCTGTCATTGGGACAGAACAACCATATTCTGCCCTAGCTAGGTAGGAGAGTAGTCAGGACTCATCTGCCCTTAGGACATTGGACCTTACGGCCTCGATTGTTGACCATCCCTGGAGCTTTCTTCATTGAGCAGCACTACGATGCCCCTCAAGTGTCCAGACCATCCCTGGGGTTGCACTGGTCAGATCTGGCTAGTTTGTCAATGGGTCGAGTTGACGATACATCTGTGAACTCTAGCTGCCAGCAAGCCAAACAAGATCTTGCCCTCCCACCATTCTTGAGGCAGAAAAGTACTTTATATGCTTGCTGCCTCAGTACCTCCTTAGGCTGACCCACAGGCATGTGCATGGACCATTGGGGGAGGGGGGTTACTCTTCTTGAAGAGATTCAAGGCAGAGGGCACAGCTTTCTTGTCCTCTCAAGTCTGAGGCCATGATTTGTTGACCATGGCCACCTTCTAGGCTTGACCAGTTAGAGGTGTAGGGATGCAATTTAGGACTGCCTGCAACTTCTTCTTGGAAGGCACCAGTGTGTGCACAGCCCTTTTCAGTCTCCCATCTTTAACTTCCAAGCAGTGGGTTGGCAGAAGAGAAGACAAGAGATATCCTTTCGCCAACATTCCCCTGCCCCTCTCTTACTACTAAGAGTAGGGGGTTGCTTGTCGTGCCTTTGGGCAACCTGGCAGAGACATAGGGTTGAGCTTTGGGTAGTGCGAGTTTGTGGGAGTTCATCAGGATGGTTACTTACTGCCATCTTTAGCCCTTCACCCCCTCACTTCCCGATAGTTCACATCCATTCCTCCAATATCACAGAGAACCCTGGCCTTGCAGAAAGAGGTTAAAGGGATGTTGGAGAAAAAAACAATTCACGTCGTTAGAGACGAGTCTCCGGGCTTCTACAATCAACTCTTACTAGTGGAGAGGTCAACTGGGAGCTGGAGACTGGTTAGCAAGCTTTTGCCACAGAATGTGTGTCAAATAAAGTTCAGGATGAAAACCATACAGATTGTGGATCTGAAGGAATTGTACTTTTAAGTAACTGTGCATCAGTCCTTTTGAAAGTACCTTCTCCCTCTAGGGTACAATGGACCAGTTCAGGACTCTGTACTGCTCATCAGGTATTCATTTAGAAGTTCACATTGGTAGTAGCTTGGTTCCTCTTACAAGAGATGTCTACTGTATGGATGTATCTCATTGTGTGGCTATTCTTGTTCAGATGCATCCAAAGAGACACCCCCCACCCCTGTTTCGATGCATTTGAACACAGATGTGTTGCGGGTCGAATATTACCCACTTGGTCGTCTCAGGGGTGTGATCAGAAGCAGCATAAACTTATATTGACGTCTTAGGTGGCTAGCAGCCTTTTAGCGCTGCAATCATTCCAAGAATATTAAGGAGGCATTCGTTGGTGGTGTGCGACAACAACACCACCACAGCATAGGCTTATGTCTGTGAGCTGATGAAGCGGATACACATCGGGACAGTATTCCACGTTGTAGAACTCGGCTAGATGAATTACGAGAAAGGGGAATGGGCTGGCGCACACACTAAGCTGCTTGGGGAGGGTTATAAGGTTAAGTGGTCTCTGCATCCCTGTGTAATGAAGAGGCTTCTGGTTCATGGGGTTTTCTCGGGATTCTCCTGTTCGCCATATGGGTAAACAGGAAGCTCTCAATATTTTCTCCTCTGGCGCAGATTCATAGGCTGGGTATGAAGATGCCTTTCAACACCCATGAGATCACATGGATGTATACACTCGTCCTCCGTTCAACCCTCTACCATGTGGGGATTACACCTGGACTAGAATTGATCCTGGTGGCTGTTGGTTGGCCCTGGCCTATTGACAAATGTTATCCCTATCTGCCCTGTTAAGATCCCGAGACAATTCCCTAGGGGCCCCAGAGAAAGTGTTCCATCCTCTGCAATGGATATCATAGAAAGGATTCTTCTCTGCTTGTATTATCTCTAGAACAGATTGCAGATTTCCTTGTCTTCCTTCATTGAGAAAAGCTCCTCAAGGCTATTTTTCAACCTTAAACATGGTGTTTTGAGTTGTCTATGCTCTTAAGAAGCTTCAAATAACCTTGCTCATACTGGAACCTCAGGCTCTGGAGGAGGAGGAGGAGTCTTTCCTCTTTTTATAGGTTCTCACTCATACCCATTCGAGTCTTTGAGAAGGTCACCAGTCAAGATTCTGATTCTGAAGACTGTCTCTGCTGCCTTTGCATCAGTGAAGAGTTATGGCAAGTTACACAGCCTCTTTATCTTAGTCCTCCAATCTGAGGGGTGGTGAGAGGTGGAAGGAGCTCCCTTAGTTTGGTGCCAGGTTGCATGGCCAGTGCACAAACCCAGTTTTGAGCCCTTCTCCATCTCCTCTCCATGCTTTTGTGTCATGTAAGGGCTTTGCAGTGCTATCTGTAAAAGACCCGACACCTCAGATCTCATGTCAGACCTGAGTGTCAGTGACTCATCCTTAGTAGCCTACTGGCAGAATCAAGAAGGGAACATGATCTTTCTGACATCATGAAACGATACATAATGCATATGCTTCAACTGCGGAGAGGGTCAATTTACCAGTTAGGAACGGAACGTGCGAAAATGGGGGTTAGGCCCTATCCTTGCCTCCAAGAGGAATCTTGCAGTTGGCCACGTGTTGAAGGTTGGGGTGTGTGCGCACCAGACCATTTCCACGGCCTTTAGTTTACTGTATAGTACCCACACGTTCCTTATGTTTTTGCACTTGGTCTTGTGGTAGCTGCTCAAGTAGTTGTGTAGCAAGCCCACCTCCCATGCGGGACAGTAAGCATCTTTTCTATGTTAACGTATATATGTAAGTTTGTAATGAAGTCTGGTTGATTGGCTCTTCTCATTTTTTCTATCCCTCTCTTGGGGACAAAGGAATTGAAGCGTTACTCGATAGATCTGACTTGATGGCGGGAAACTACACCTCCCAGTTCATTCTTTAGAACCTAAAGATGTTCTCCCCCATCCCTAACAGAGGGGAGGATGTTGGAATAAATACCATCCTGATCTTCCTATGCCAGACTATCCCTTTCTGATCCCTCCATTGACCATATATTATTCATCTTGGACCCACTAATCAATGAGGCTCCCTACTTAAGGACAAAGTACTTTCATTTGTATTCTTCCCAACTATACAAAACTTGAGTACCGGTACTTTAAATTAAACTTTCCACCTTAACTGCCATGCCCCTCTGTCATGAGCTGAAAAGTCATAAGTGAAGAGCTTTTGACAGGTGGGGTGCCTGGTGCAGGGCTTTTCACAATTTGCTCACCACCTGTTGTTAACTACCTTATTAACCATTTCAACAGCCAGTCCAGCTCATGCTGAAAACATATTCTCTACTTAAAGGACTGAGGTTTGTAGAGCTAGTAAAAATACAAAAGTACTTGAAAAATTTATTTTCTAATTTCCTAATTGAGGAAACAAAGAAAATTAAGGATAGCTTGAAAAGTTCTGATATCAGAATATTAAGTTTTGGGTTAGTGTGTTGGATGAATTATGTTGTGATTGGGGAAGAGACAGTGATGCATTGGGCAGCCTCTGGGAAACATATAAGAGATATCAAGAATTGAGATACTGTAGTTAGATATATGATGAGAAAGGCTTAGCAACAGGTACAGGTATTCAGAATTTAGTACATATGGATGTGCTGTGGCAGGATGACTATCTATAGGAAAGCCAAAGAAACCCCAGAAAAGGGTATAGATGAATATCTTTATCAGATCTTTTAGTTTCATTAAATTTGGTTAATGCATGTTTATTTAGTTCGTGACCCAGGCTAAGCTACAAAAGGAGGTTTCTTAGCTTAGGCAAGGCAGATTTTTTAAAATATTGTACAGTATATTGATATTCAAATACTGTAAAAATATCAACCTATTGAAGTGTCAGGAATAAGATATAGAAAATAGTTACAGCTCATTCCATAGAAATAAAAATTCAATAAAATTACAAGGAGAATTTGCTATTTACATTGTAAATTATCTAAATTATTCTAAAGTTCAAGTTGGAATAGTTTATTTTTAATAATTTTTACCTAAGTTACATAACTGATATGCTATACTGTACTCAAAAGACAAGCTTCTTGACCATAAAATTAAATCTTCCTGTACGATAACAAAACTTTGCCCTTTAATAGGAGTATGCTCTCAGCATAGCTAGAACTCGGCTCTTAAGGTTGTAAAAAGGTGTTGGTAGTTAATGGCGGGTGGAGGGAAGCCCTGCCCCCTTCAAGCACACAGAGTCCACTCAGTTTCAAGTTTAAGCTGCTGGAGAGTACTGACATAATTGTTGGTTGTGTGCGAGAGGGATATCAATGATGAAGAAAAATTTTGCAGTTATTGTAGCTGACTGACAGTTGTCTGTTTAATATGTCAATATACACTTTTTTATTCCTCTGTGACATTATTTCTGCCCTTTATCTCCCCTTGGGAGACATTGTCACCTTTGCCTATATCTCGACTACTGGAGGGAGCTCACCTGTTCGCACATGCCATCTACCATTCTACTAAGACCGCCCCTACCAGTGCTTGTGATCACTTGCTCCTGCAGGAGCACGCCCTCACCTCTACGCTCACCTTCTTCTAAGAGCGCACATTCGCTTTCTAGTAAGGCTAGAAATTTGATTGTTCTACATTCAACAGAACATTTCACAAGGGTAGAGATACGTACCGGGAACCTTAGAATCTTCTACAACGATTGGAAACCCCACCACCCGCTAGTAACTACCAGCAGTTTCTTATAAACCTTTGTAAGAGAGTTCAAGGTATGCTGAAAGCACACGCACCTATTAAACGACTCAGGTTTGTATAGTTAGAAAAATTACAAATTACTTTTAAAATCTGTGATATTGGTTTTTCCTTGTACATTCATAGTTACTGTTTAAATCAAGATTAGGTGCTAAATACAGTACCACATGATTAGGCTGTTATAAGAGGACATTGACATGTATGAAATGAAAGTGCTTCAAATAAGTGCAATTTACATAAAAATAAATTTTTCAATATTAATCTTACCCGATAATCATGTAGCTGTCAACTCCGTTGCCCGACAGAATTCTACGGAAGGGATACGCCAGCGATCGCTATACAAGAGGGGGGTGTACTCACCAGCGCCACCTGTGGCCAGGTACTGCAGTACTTCTTGTTGACACCACCTCAATTTTTCCTCTGTCGTGCTTCCGGCAAGACCTACATGGATACGCTTATAATTTTGGAGTCTTTGTTCACGGTTTTGGTGAAGTATTGCTCTGAGATTTCAGCTTTCGCTATACAGGAAGCTTTTCCCTTAGCTTAGATAGCTTTTGGATTAATTTTGATTTATGGTTTAACGATCTTTAGCTTTAAATTGGAATCCCCCTTGACTGTTCTCTGATTCAAGATGTCCGACCATTCTCAAGCCCCTCCCCAAAGACGATGTAGGACTTGTATTAGGCGGCTTCCGAAGGCCTCGGTTGATCCTCACACCGTTTGTTCCGACTGTAGGGGAAAATCCTGTCAGTTGGAAGATCGATGTGAGGAATGTGCCGGACTTTCGGAACTTGATTTTATTCGATTCCTTAAGTATACCACTAAGTTAGAGAGAGAGAGAGTTAGGAGGAGTTCGGCTCGCTCTTTACTTTATTCCTCCCCCCATGATCCTCAACCTTTTCCTCACCCTGTAGTGGCTACCCCCGAACCTACTATTAGTGCTCAGCCTGATATGTCAGATGTTTTACGTGCTATTCAGGCTTTAGGTGATAAAGTGGAGTCGGTAGTGAGTGACCACAAGTTCCTTTTGGCAGACGTCAAGGAACTTAAAGTGAAAAGTGCAGTGGGAAGTGGTAGTGCCAGTGCTGTGCCTAGTGCTAGTGTCAGTGTCAGTGTTGCGCGTGAGGATACTTCTGTGCGTGCCAGTCGTCCTCCCAGTCCGGGACCTCTTGCAAGCTCCCAAGCCCAGGGGAGAAGCAATGTCGAAGGGCAAAAGGGTTCGGCAGGCCTTGATCGGCGCACAGTAGTATCCTCAGTGGTTGCGGGCGTATCTTATAGAGATCGTCACTTCCACTCTCAGACGATTGAGCCCTTTAGATCCTCGTCTGCAGAAGATTTTTCGGGGAGAAAACGCTGGACTCAGGCCTCAAGACCTCTTAAGCGTAAAGTCCAGACCGCGCGAGTCCAACAGCCAGGGTGTAGCCATTGGGCTAGCTCGGACTCGCCGCAGTCATCAGGTGACTGCACGCCTCCTAAGAGAGGCAAGGTGCTGCCTCAACAGACCTCAACTTCTGTTAAAGCTATGCCTCAACAGACCTCAACTTCTGTTGATCCTAAGATGGCTTTGCTGCAGACTATGCAGTCGCAGCTTACGGTGTTGATGCGGGAGTTTCAGGCAGAGAAGGTTAATACACCTCCTCCTGCGAGCGCTCCTCCTCCTCAGCGCAGTACAATCTGCCAGACGTATGAGGTTGAGGTTCCTCAAGCTACCTCCATGCGTGAGCTGCCGCGTTGGGAGTTGCCAGATACCAGCGCTGTGCAGCAACCTCCACTTTCTTTGAGGCAGGAGCCTCTTACCACGCAGCAACCTCCTCAACAATGGGGACAGGAACCTTATGCTTTACAACCTCCTCTACCCTTGAGGCAGGAGTATCTTGCATTACCTCCATCCTCGAGGCAGCAACCTCTTGAGGTACGACAACCTCTACCATCCTTGAGGCAGCCACCTCAACTCTCGCAGCAACCACCTCCACTTTCCTCGAGGCGAGAACCTCAACTCTCGAGGCAAGCACCTCAAGAACCTCAACTCGTGAGACAAGAGCCTCTCTCTGCGCAGCCACCTCAACCCTTGAAGCAAGCGCAACTCTTGAGGCAGGAACCTCATGCTATGAGTCAGCCACCTCAACGCATGCATCTGCCACTTTCTCCTCAGCTTGAGCCTCTTCCCATGCAACTTGAACCGCAGTCTTTGCAGCACGAGCCTCATGCTTTACTACAGTCGCCTCTCACCACGCTTGCTCCTCAGACCTCCGCAGAACCTCCTTCATCCCAGCCTCAGGACTTTGTCATTACCAGCCCTCATCCTCTTCAACAGAGACTTGAGGATGAATCCGCAAGTGCGCATGCACCCGCTCTTCAGGATTCAGCCATTCAGCAGACCGCTTTAACTTTACCTCTCGCTTCTCAACCCTCAGGTGATGAGGTTTCTGAGGATGAAGCTGCTCACCTGGATGATCCTTCATCTGACGTGGAGGAACCCAAGTCATTGCCACCCTCCATCGACTTTCGCAAGGTTCTGGCTCTGTTCAGAGAACTTTACCCGGATCACTTTGTGTCTGCTACCCCTCGCTCTCCTCCATCCGAGTTCTCTCTAGGCATGCAACCTGTTAAGTCTGCCTACACTAAGCTCGTCTTCGCTAGATCTTCAAAGAGAGCTTTGAGAATGTTAGGGGATTGGTTGCAGTCCAAGCAGCAACTGGGAAAGACGTCTTTTATGTTTCCACCTCCTAAGCTGACGTCTAAGGCGGGCGTCTGGTATGCCACAGGAGAGGAACCAGGCTTGGGGGTCCCTGCCTCTGCCCAGGCTGACTTCTCTAGTTTGGTTGACTCTCCACGAAGGTCAGCTATGAGACGCTCTAAGGTCTGCTGGACCTTTTCTGACCTGGACCACTTCTTGAAGGGAGTCTTTCGCGCCTTTGAAATTTTTAATTTTCTCGATTGGTGCCTAGGGGCCTTGAGCAAGAAGACTGCCCCATCTGACAAAGACTCGGCCATGTTGATCATGTCCTGTATGGACAAAGCAATTCGCGATGGTTCCGGCGAGCTTGCCTCTATGTTTGTATCGGGAGTCCTCAAGAAAAGGGAACAGCTTTGCTCCTTCCTTTCCACTGGTATCACCTCTTGCCAAAGGTCGCAGTTACTTTTTGCTCCTCTTTCTAAGTTCCTGTTTCCTGAGGATCTTATCAAGGAATTGTCTGCGGCTCTCATTCAGAAGGACACGCATGATCTTGTGGCCTCTTCAGCACGGAAGGCTAAGATTGCTCCTTCAGTTCCTAGAACTTACCGCACCCCAGTGGCTGATACTCCTGCTACTAGATTTATTCCGCCCTTTCGTGGCAGAGCCCCCAGCCGAGGAGGTACCCGTCCAGACGGTCACAGGGGCAGGTCCAAGAAAGGTATCAAGTCTTCGAAAGGCAAACACTGACTCTCCTCCTCTCCAGACAGCTGTAGGAGCCAGACTCAAGATCTTCTGGCAAGCTTGGGAAAGAAGAGGTGCAGACGCCCAGTCTGTCAAGTGGCTAAGGGAGGGTTACAAGATACCATTCTGCCGCAATCCCCCTCTGACCACTTCTCCCATCAACCTCTCTCCCAACTACAAGGAAAAGGACAAGAGGCTAGCGTTACATCAAGAGGTGTCGCTTCTGTTACAGAAGGAGGCAGTGGTGATAGTCCGGGATCATCAATCCCCGGGCTTCTAAAACCGTCTCTTTCTGGTGGCCAAGAAGACAGGAGGTTGGAGACCGGTGCTGGACGTCAGTGCGCTCAATGCTTATGTCACCAAGCAGACGTTCACTATGGAGACGACGAAGTCGGTCCTAGCAGCGGTCAGGCAGGAGGACTGGATGGTCTCGCTGGATCTGAAAGACGCTTACTTTCACGTCCCCATTCATCCAGACTCCCAACCTTTTCTGAGATTCGTTTTTGGAAAGGTTGTATACCAATTCCAAGCCCTGTGTTTTGGCCTAAGCACGGCACCTATGGTGTTCACGCGACTGATGAGGAATCTTGCGAAATTCCTCCACTTGGCAGACATCAGAGCCTCCCTTTATTTAGACGACTGGCTGTTAAGAGCCCCCACAAGTCGTCGCTGTCTGGAGAGTCTCAATTGGACTTTGGACTTGACCAAGGAACTGGGTCTTTTGGTCAACTTAGAAAAGTCCCAGCTTATTCCTTCCCAAACCATCGTTTACCTGGGAATGGAGATTCGGAGTCAAGCTTTTCGGGCTTTTCCGTCGGCCCCAAGAATCAACCAAGCCCTAGAGTGCATTCTGAGCATGCTGAAGAGGAACAGATGCTCGGTGAGACAGTGGATGAGTCTAACAGGGACCGTCATCGTTAGCCCTGTTCACCGAGTTAGGGAGACTCCACCTCCGCCCCCTTCAATTCCATCTAGCAGCTCACTGGGACAAGGATTTGACGCTCGAAGCGGTCTCTATTCCTGTTACCAAAGAGATGAAGACTACTCTCATGTGGTGGAAGAGCAACATCCTTCTCAAGGAGGGTCTCTCGTTAGCTGTTCAGACCCCCAATCTTCATCTCTATTCGGACGCATCAGACTCGGGCTGGGGCGCGACCTTGGACGGACAGGAATGCTCGGGGACATGGAACAAGGAACAGGAAACGCTTCACATCAATTGCAAGGAGTTGTTGGCAGTACATCTGGCCTTAATGAACTTCAAGTCCCTCCTGCTAAACAAGGTGGTGGAGGTGAACTCCGACAACACCACAGCCTTGGCATACATCTCCAAGCAGGGAGGGACTCATTCGAAGAAGCTATACGAGATCGCAAGGGACCTCCTCATTTGGTCAAGAAGTCTAAACCTCAAGCTGGTAACGAGATTCATTCAGGGCAATATGAATGTCTCGGCAGATCGCCTCAGCAGGAAGGGTCAGGTCATCCCCACAGAATGGACCCTTCACAAGGACGTGTGCAACAGACTTTGGACCTTGTGGGGTCAGCCAACGATAGATCTGTTCGCCACCTCCATGACCAAGAGACTCCCATTGTACTGTTCCCCAATTCCAGACCCGGCAGCAGTTCACGTGGATGCTTTTCTGCTGGATTGGTCCCATCTCGATCTTTATGCATTCCCGCCGTTCAAGATCATCAACAGAGTTATCCAGAAGTTCGTCTCCCACGAAGGGACACGGCTGACGTTGGTTGCTCCCCTTTGGCCTGCAAGAGAATGGTTCACAGAGGTACTGCAATGGCTGGTCGACGTTCCCAGGACTCTACCTCTAAGAGTGGACCTTCTACGTCAACCTCACGTAAAGAAGGTACACCCAAGCCTCCACGCTCTTCGTCTGACTGCCTTCAGACTATCGAAAGACTCTCTAGAGCTAGAGGCTTTTCGAAGGAGGCAGCCAGAGCGATTGCCAGAGCAAGGAGGATTTCCACTCGTAGAGTCTATCAATCCAAGTGGGAAGTCTTCCGAAGCTGGTGCAGAGCCAATGCAGTTTCCTCTACCAATACCTCTGTAACCCAAGTTGCTGACTTCCTGTTACATCTTAGGAATGTTAGATCTCTTTCGGCTCCTACGATCAAAGGGTACAGAAGTATGTTGGCATCAGTTTTCCGCCACAGAGGCTTGGATCTTTCTTCCAACAAGGATCTACAGGACATCCTTAAGTCTTTCGAGACCTCTAAAGAACGTCGCTTGTCCACTCCAGGCTGGAATCTAGACGTAGTCTTAAGGTTCCTGATGTCTCCTAGATTTGAACCTCTCCAGTCAGCCTCTTTCAAAGACCTTACTCTCAAAACTCTTTTCCTTGTCTGCCTTGCAACAGCCAAAAGAGTTAGTGAGGTTCACGCCTTCAGCAGGAACATAGGATTCACATCCGAAACAGCAACATGTTCCTTGCAGCTCGGTTTTTTGGCAAAAAATGAACTTCCTTCACGTCCTTGGCCTAGATCGTTCGAAATTCCTAGCCTCTCCAACATGGTGGGTAACGAGCTAGAGAGAGTTCTTTGCCCTGTCAGAGCTCTAAAGTATTATCTTAAAAGGTCAAAACCTATACGAGGACAATCAGAAGCCTTATGGTGTGCCATCAAGAAACCTTCGATGCCTATGTCCAAAAACGCAGTTTCGTATTACATAAGGCTTCTGATTAGAGAAGCTCATTCTCACATGAAGGATGAAGACCTTGCTTTGCTGAAGGTAAGGACCCACGAAGTGAGAGCTGTAGCTACTTCGATGGCCTTCAAACAGAACCGTTCTCTGCAGAGTATTATGGATGCAACCTATTGGAGGAGCGAGTCAGTGTTTGCATCATTTTATCTCAAAGATGTCCAGTCTCTTTACGAGAACTGCTACACCCTGGGACCATTCGTAGCAGCGAGTGCAGTAGTAGGTGAGGGCTCAGCCACTACATTCCCTTAATCCCATAACCTTTTTTAACCTTTCTCTTGAATGCTTTTATTGTTGTTTTTGGGTTGTTACGGTAGGCTAAGAAGCCTTCCGCATCCTAGTTGATTTGGCGGGTGGTCAATTCGTTCTTGAGAAGCGCCTAGGTTAGAGGTTGTGTAGAGGTCCTTTAGTATGGGTTGCAGCCCTTGATACTTCAGCACCTTAGAGTTGTTCAGCCTCCTAAGAGGAACGCTGCGCTCAGTAAGGAAGACGAACTTATTAAAGGCAGAGTAATGGTTCAAGTCGACTTCCTTACCAGGTACTTATAATTTCATTGTTATTTTGAATAACTGATAATATGAAATACGGGATACTTAGCTTCTTGATATACATGTACACTGGTTTTCACCCACCTCCCTGGGTGTGAATCAGCTACATGATTATCGGGTAAGATTAATATTGAAAAATGTTATTTTCATTAGTAAAATAAATTTTTGAATATACTTACCCGATAATCATGATTTAATTGACCCACCCTTCCTCCCCATAGAGAACCAGTGGACCGAGGAAAAATTGAGGTGGTGTCAACAAGAAGTACAGGTGGCGCTGGTGAGTACACCCCCCTCTTGTATAGCGATCGCTGGCGTATCCCTTCCGTAGAATTCTGTCGGGCAACGGAGTTGACAGCTACATGATTATCGGGTAAGTATATTCAAAAATTTATTTTACTAATGAAAATAACATTTTTCTCATTTAAGAGCATTTTATCATTTACAAATACCTTTAGGAAATCTTGATGTTGTATCACAAAATGTTTTAAAAGTTTTGATTTGGTAAGGAGCTTTGCATCTCTAGGTTGGAATTGCATAGTTTGATATTTATTCTATTCCAAAACAATGTGCAATAGGGAATAACAGTACAGAGCTTAGGTTATTCCTTATAGGAAAGTGTGATTTTCTTAGTGTTTATTATCAAAATTCACTTCATTCTTGGGGATTCTGTGCTTAGCTTGACGCCTACCAAATTCAGGGTTTTAAGAAAATATTTTAAATATTTCAAAATCTGTGATTGAATCCCGCATTGCATTTCAAAAGCCATGCGAGTGAAATTCATAAGTTGAGGGTCTGTCATGATTATCAGATGCTAATGAACTGTTACATATTTTTATTAAATTCTGACTGAGTAAAGCTCTTTGGTCACATTTTGCTGATTTAATAAAAGAATTTGAGGTTGAAAAGTTTAATCTAGATTATTTCTATGAAGATCCATCGAACAACCCTGGTGTTCATATTGCTTCATTCTCGGGGGGTCATTAATTGTTGACGTCTACCCTAAAATCTAATAATTTCCAATTTTCTTTCGCTAATAGTATGACCCCTCTTGTGGAGCATCGAGATTATATGGCAATGACTGCTTGGGTATTCTATTATGTTACTTACAGTCTTCTTGTTCTTTGTGTGTTATATACACATGTTCTGACTGCAAATCCAGATAATTTTTGTTATGAGATTATCTAGCTTCAGATTAACATGTCTTCTGTAGGATTTGCTATGCATTCTTATGCATATTGTTAAAAGGATTTAGTGCTGGGTGATATACATCTGTATTCTCTTTATCACTTTTCAAGGGAGGCAGTGTGATCTGTACAATTGTTGTAAAGAATATGGTGACTTATCAGCTACTCTTATGGTGCAATAAGTTCAGCTTGTGACTGACCACTTACATGGGAAAGACACTAAACAAAAGAAAAGTAATTTCTTGTTAGGGGAACATCCTTATAGTCAGTACCCTCTTAATGGAGCCGCACTCTCTCAAATTACTTCGGATCTCTCTATTGTGAAACCCTCTCTTTTCCATAATCTGATTAGCTCTATATGACTACCTGATCCAAGACAAGAAAGTTTAAACTGGTAGTTTGGATTCTCATATTACTCCAATCGCCAAAATGAGTGCTCTCGAGCAACCTCTTTACACTGTTATTGATGTGTCTTATGGTATGGCTCATGTGGAACCAAGTAAAACTTTTAGTTAAGTCTTTAAAATTCTTGGATGGAAATGAAAAACTTGTATCATGTTTCAGATGGCAGTGGGATTCAGCCTCTTGTAGGCTTGAGCATATCTCGAGTTTCCCCTAGCAGTGTTAATGAAGGTGCGAATACATTCAGTAGCCGAAAAGTCTTTAACCTGGCGCATATACTAAGGTTACCACTAGTGGTAAACAAAAGGGTAATACCCAATACCCAATGGATGTTTCAAAAGAGTAGGATCCAGAAGGTGATGATGCAACACTTTGTCATTAGGGCAATTTATTGCCAAGATGTATCCAAATGGGTTAATTCAGACAAGTCTGATTATCCTTATCCTAGAATGTAGATTAACAGTGCCACTGGTGTGAATACTTCCACTGCAATTGGTTCTAATATTTTGTCAAGTGAATAAATTGTTTCTAATATTATGTCAAGTGAATAAATTGTTTCTAATATCTTCACTAGTGAAAGTTAGAAGGCAAGTCAACTAACACTTCTTCCTGTCTGTTGTTAAGACTTTATCTCCAATAGATAGTCATTAATATATAAAATAAATCAGTTGCCTAACCTTAGTATTGCCCCAGTTAAGTTATCTTAAATTCCTTATTCCTGTCAACAAAAGGGATTTTGACGTAGGAAAAATCTATTTTTGGGCTCGAGCCATGTCGTCCTGATGGAAGTTCCTTCTAGCAACTTTCTACAGTATAATATTTCTGCAATTGCTATTACAAGAGAATTAACGTCGGGTATCATGGGGTTCCAACCCCTGGAAACGACTATCCGAAGATATCGTGTATAATCAGGGACGTATCCTAAGATAAACATAGATATCTGCGCCCCAAACAGACCTTACCCAGTCTAATCCACTAAGGGGAAAAATTCAAAACAGGTTTTTCAAGTTTGACTAAAAAATCCTGTCAATTAGCAATAAAATAAGGAGTACAGTATAGTGGAGAAGCTCTCTTTTTCCAATTTTATTGTAAGGTTTACTTAGACTTATCAAAGAAAAGTTTGCAGGTCACCAGAATCTCAATCTTACAGTGGTGAATTTAACCTATTTGGATAGAACAATTTCGGAGACTTCTCTAGAAACTTCACTGTAGTACTGTATTTGTGAATTTTGTTGTTAAGTGTAGGGAACAACTGTGTTTCCTCTATGGTTTCTGAGGTGCCGAAAAATTCTCTGATTAGGTCTCCTTTGTTTTCTTAATGGATCAAAATAGGATTCATAGAACTGTGATACAGGTGGCCTTCCAACAGTTTGAGGTCTATCTTGCAGAGGCCTGCTCTTTTCCCATTACTATCCTGTGCCGCCTCCTTCTTATGAATGTCTTGCTGTACCTCCAGGGGAATTGCTTCAGAGCAATGATAGGTCTTCAGGTTTTTTGTCTAATAGAAGGAATGGCATAAGTATCATCTGGACCTTTCAATCTTATAGAACTTAATGACACTCCTTTCTTAGAAATCCTGATAGATTTAGAAAAACTTGACAAATTTGCAGAGAACTGGATTCAGGTCAGATGAAGGACTCAGAGTTTTGACATCATGACAGCTACTTCCCCTAACATTTATAGGATACTTTTTGGAAAGTTCTGGCAGCAACTCGTAACAAAGTTGTTCATTTTAATTGAACTACTTGTATTTGTTTCAAGTTATGCTATTAACTCTTCAATGAGAAAATGTAGGGTGTTGGGTTTTGTAGTAGATATATGATAAGCATTGGTTTGGGAAACTGTAAATGGTTAGGAATTCCTAGTTATTACATTCCTTTGTAATAAATATTTGCATTTTGCCCCAAATGTGAATTTATTTAGCGTTGAAATTCTTCTCCCACCTCCATCATAGAGTGGGATTTAGCTATATGAATGCCATAGAGATATTCATAGAAATAAGTGGAATTTTAATAATAAGATTTATTATTTCTGTTATTCCCCTGGCATTCCCATCATACCTACCCCTCCCACACACTATCCCCCCACACTAGCGAAGTCTAGAGGCTGTTGCACAATTTGGTCTTGAAACTGAGAGCAACGAGATGATAGAGTACTCAAGCATTCTTATTGCCATACACTGCCATATAATCTTAATACTCTTTAAAGAGCAATACTGTTAGTAAAAAAAATAAATTCTTTGATTTTAGGGTGGATATTGACATTCAACCAACTTCAAGCCATAAGCAATATGAACACCGGGCGAGTATACATATAATAAATTTTATTATTAAAATCCGGTTTTTGCGCTGTATGTTCTAGGTCATACAGTATTGCTCATCAATATTGCAGTAACTCTATGTTCTGTTCAGTATTTTTATTGGTATGGGTGGAATAATCAATATAAGATGTAAACTTGTAAAAAATACGGTGGAATCAAATGCTTATTTATCCTCCCTCAGGTTAAAGCTCACTTGAAAGGAACTCATGGTATTGGTTTAGCTCTAAGATGCCCTAGACTGTCATCATTCATGATGATGAATGAGAAAGTTTTTGGAGAAGCACAACAGCCTGAGGCAAAGGAAAATGTGTTTTCATGTTCAACATGTTTCAATAGTTACAAAGAAGGTTCACTATCATCTGGTTGCAGCCAAACGAAAAACAATGCCGTTTCGTGTCGAGAGTGTGGGAGGAAACCACCACGTAGGATTAGCATTGGTAATAGGAAAAAGTTCAGGTACAGGGATCTTGGTCTTGAAAAATTTACGTGCGATACCTGTGGTAAAGAATTCAAGCGCAAGGAAAATTTAATTGTACATTTTCGAGTTCATACGGGAGAGAAGGATTATGGTTGCAGTGTATGTGGGAAGAAATTTGCTCATAAGAACACTTTAAAAGTGCACCACAGAATACACACAGGAGAGAAAAATTATGAATGCAAAATATGTGGAAGAAAATTTGCTTATACGAGCACCCTTAAAGCTCATCTTAAAATTCACGATATCATAAGAAGCGAGCTTATTTGTAACGTTTGTGGTAAGGTGTTCTCCCACAGAGCAAGCCTCATACGTCACGTAAAAGCACATGATGGAATACGTAGACCTGTTTATAAAAAAAGGTTAAGTTCTAGCACTGGAAACGATACAAAATTGAGTTCTAACACTAGTAACGGTACAAAATTAAGTTCTAGTACTGGCAACCGTACAAAATTAAGTTCTGGCACTCGCAAGGGGGATAGAAATTACATTTGTAATATATGCAATAAGAAATTCACACTGAAAGCCACTCTTAAGAACCATGCCATTATTCATACTGGAGAAAAACAATTTGTGTGTGAATACTGTGGTAAGCAGTTTCGGGCAAAGACACACCTCATTGTTCACACTACAATTCATACTGGTGAAAAAAATCATGCATGCGATGAGTGCGGCAAACGGTTTTCAACAAAAAGTCACTTGCGTGTTCATGCGAAAAGTCACACCGGCGAGAAGAATTACATTTGTGGCGAGTGCGACAAAAGGTTTTATATAAAGAGCCACTTAAACCATCACATACGTATGCATACCGGAGAAAAATACATCTGTGATATCTGTGGCCGGAAATATAATGATAAGAAATATCTAAAAGTGCACTACCAAAAGCACACACAAACAGAAAAGAGCGAAAGTGAAACAAACGGGAAGACAGTGAAGGATTTGGGGAAAAATGTCTTCATGGCTAACACTGTTGAGTGTGATGATAAGCTTGACAATGAATTGATATTGAATGCTTCCTGTGATCAAGACAAAACCAGTATTTCTGCATTTGGTGCAACAAATAGTTCAAATGCAGAGATGCCTATGGAAGGTTTGAATTCTGTAGCTCTTGATAATAAGGAAAGCCTGAATTCTGTAGTTCTTGATAATAAAACTATTGGTGAAATACCTCCTCTTGATATCAATGAAGCTTATAGTAGCTGTGTTGTGAAAATAGAAACTGTTGAACCCCTTGGTAGCTGTGTTGTAAAACAAGAAATCTTTTAATATTATAGTGGCTTTTTTACAGTGGAAAAAATATTACTGAAATCCTAGTGTTGTGGAAATGGAAAACCTTACTAAAGAAATACTTAGAATCACAGATGAAAATGCATTCACCGATTATGTCAGTTTTAAAGAACAAAGTTCATTATCATTAGTGTTGAGTAGATCGCTCAAGCTGGAAGAAAAGGTTGCCAAATTTTCTGTGGACTAAAAGTTCAGATACTTTCTTATTGATTTTTTTTTTTTTTTTTTTTTTGTGACACTATATTCTCATTTTCAAGTGCTGTGGATTATTTGTTACTTCTGATCAGCTTAAGCATTTCATTGAAGTGTTTGTGGTTGGCCATAGCTAGCAATTTGTCTGATGGATAGCAGTATGTTTAATAACCTATGTACATACAGTATTAGTGGTTGGGGAAGTATTTTGAGTTTATATAAAAAAGTGGGTGTTCTTCTCTCCTTTTCTGCACAGAATAAAATCGATAGTAACACATTCAAAGAAAGACTAGTCATTGAATCATATAAGAAAAGGTTGTGGGAAATTTTATGAAAAAAATTTGTTTCTATTCTCTATTTTAAAATTTATTGAAACTTTGCCAGAGTAGTGCTGTATTTAGTTTCATGTTAAGGTGAGCAATTAAATCTTCAAATATTTTGAAGTTGTAGTTAGCCAGGTAAAAATTGCCATCCTGTATCAGTATGGTATTTTCTATATTTGGAAAACTTTTTATTGTACATATGAATTTATTCAGGTTTAGCAAGATATGTCTTCTGCTTTTAAAACTTATTTTGTGCCAAATGTTCCATCAATAGGGTGGTTTTTGTGCCAAATACTCCATTAATAGGGCTGGTATTAAAAGACACATCCTCTTTACTGCATGTAGAGATCATTAATGTGAGATATTAGAATGGTTAAAAGGGGACTGAATGTGGTTGAGGTTTGTAGGGAGGTAGAGTTTAATGTTCAAGTACCAAGTGAAAATTTGGATGTAAGGAAATGTAAGAGTGGAAATTGATGGGCTTAAATAATACTCTGAAATTAATGGAATAATTAATGTAAGATGAAATTATTAAAAGATACTATGAAGTTACAAATTTGCTTATCCTTCCACAGGGTAAAACTCACTTGGAAGGAAGTCTTTGGTATATTTAGAAATTGTTAATGGTATTTATAATAGGCACTCAGAAAGTGAGAAGAATGTAGTCATAACCCATGGCAAAGGTAAAATTGTGAAGATGAAACTTCATATGAGACTTCATATTGGGGTGAAAACTATGCTTGCAAAATGTAAAAAAACATTTGCCTATAAAAGTAATCTCGCCATTTAAAAATTCATGAGGCTAAGGAAAATACCCCATTAGACTAAAAACAAAAAAGATTAAACTGCAAACTATTTAAGTTTGTATATGCAGTAGAATATTATTTGAATTGCAGTTCTGCATTCCTAGTCACTCTTTTAGACATTGGATTGTGAGGCTGAGGACAGTATAGGTAGCCCCTCCTCTTGACTAAAGTTAGCACTCGTAAACATAGAGTTCAGGAATTACTGTAATTTGGCTACCACTTTACATGACGTAAAAATAAATTAACATTTAGTTCAGGGGAAAATCCAGATTACAATAAGCTAGTTGATGATGATAAAATGGCACTCAGCTTTTTTCAAGTTTTCTGGGGTTAATAGTAGTGAGATTTCTATGCTTTTGCTGCTATTGTTTTGTTTGTATCTCAGAAAGTGTGAGAGTCTTCGAGCAAAACAGTGCTTCCAGCCTAACCTGCCCAGTTTTTATTGCCCGGCGGTTCAAGTGCGGCAGTGTGTATGGTTCCGATGGTGCACAGCGATAATGGAGTTGATCAACTCTACTCAAGCCTTGCACACTCAAGTTATTTTAGGTCTTTCTATTGTGTAATTTGTTTTACCATGATCAGTCTGTTCCTATGACTGCTGGATTCCAAAGTAGACGACTGGACTGGCAGGTTGATCTTTAAATCCATCTATCTGCTTAAGTAGGTCCTCACAAGCAACCTTTTTATAAATATAAAGTATGTATGGCATGACATGTTGTATTGTTCTGGTAGAACCAGGTAAAAATTTTTATTTAATCCTAAATTTCGGCTTGATATGAAATTGCAGTATTATTTTGATGAATCTGACCTGGGAGTCCTATAGCTATAATCTATGATACATTAGCCTCTCAACCTTGAAATGAATAAAAGTATTTCTTTTGACCTCTACATCCCTTATCTACAAGGGACCAACCAGTGCGGTCTTCTCATACTACTGGGTAGAAATTGTGCCCAGAGGTCCAAGGGAAGCACTCAAGCTCCCTGTCAATTATTCTGGGGCATTACTGTATTGAAAGCAGGTGACTTTCATCTCTTTTCCTGATGTGGTTCATATTTTTTTTTTAATTCTTGTGGGTGTAACTTGGTTCTTAATTACCAAAGTATGTCTTCTCTTTAAAAATGAGTCTGTGGCAAGAGTTCCATTATGAAGTTTTTATTAGAAGATAAGCCCCCTTGTAATACATATAGGGATTAACATAGTAAACTAAAGAAATATGCAAAATGTTCAAATTATTCGAATAAACAAATGAGTAAATCAACAAGATGGCTAAGAGGATGCATGACTGTGGTTAGTAGGGTGGTGGAGTTCAGTATTCGAGTAACAAGAGTGAATTTGTATGTCAGGTCAGAAATTGCTGGATTTAAATATTTTAAACTTAACCCTTTTACCCCCAGACTATTTGGAAATTTCCAACCCTTAACCCCCAGGGGGTTATTTTTTTCCCAGCACATTTTGCAGTATATTTCTTTTAAATTGCTCTAACAGCCTTAATTTTTGTCATAGAGAGGTCAGGTTGGTCTCATTCTCTTGGAAAATGCCTGAATTTTCTCAGAAAATTATCAAAAATATGAAAAAAAAAAATTTTTATAGCATTTTTTTGCGAGGACGTACCGGTACGTCCATGGGGGTAAAGGGATGGCTTTTGTGAAACGTACCAGTACGTCCTTTGGGGGTATAAGGGTTAATAGAATAGTTAGATAAAATGTTTAAAGAATATACAGTAATGAAGTTTCAATTTTGTTTATCCTTCCTCAGGTTAAGCTCACCTGGTAGGAAGTCATGGTATACAGTAATTAGAAAATCTGGTTGGTGTTGACTATCATCACTAAGAAAGTGAGATGAATGCTGAAGAGTATAGAGAAGAGTCACAACCCAGGCCAAAGAAAAACCCACTTTCTACAAATGAGAAGTTTCATAAAGATGGCCAGAAACAATCACGTAAAGGTCGCATTGTCAAATCAGAATGTCAGGATAATGAAAAATATTTTGCATGCGATACTTGTGGCAAGGCATTTAATCAGAAAGCAACTTTAGTTGTTCATTTTCGTATTCATACAGGAGAGAAAAATTTTGTTTGCAGTGTTTGTGGAAAAAAGTTTGCTCATAAATATACTCTGAAACTTCATATGAGAGTTCATACTGGGGAGAAAAATTATGCTTGCGAAATCTGTGAAAAAAAATTCGCTTATAAATGTAATCTCATTCAACATTTGAGAACACATGAATCCAAAGAAAAATGCCCCAGTAAACTTAGAACTAAAAAGATTGGACTGCAAACTGACGAAGGTTTTATATGTAATATATGCAATAGAACTTTTGCCAAGGAAAAAAAACTTGCAGAACATGCCAGAGTGCATGTCGAAAAAAAATTTGTATGTGAATATTGTGGAAAGAAATTTCGTTCAAAGGATCATCTCTCCATTCACACAACAATTCATACTGGCGAGAGAAAATTTTCTTGCGAGGACTGCGGCAAGCGATTTTCACAGAAAAGCCACTTGCGTGTTCATGCAAGAACTCACACGGGGGAGAAGAATTATGCATGTGGAGAGTGTGGCAAAAGATTCAATATAAAAAGTCATTTGAACTATCACATAAGATTACACACGGGAGAAAAGAATTACGCTTGTGAAATATGTGGGAAGCAGTTCATCCAAAAAAGTGCCCTAACCTGGCACAATAAACATTACACACACAAGTAGGAGGTGGGAAATAAAGGAAGTGTTCAGAGGAAGTAGGCTAATGGGGCAAATAGAACAAGTGATGTTTCTCGAGAGAAGTTCCGAGTGTGAATTTATTATTTAAACATAAAGATGTTCATGAAAAGATCAACAATTTTACACATACCATTTCGAATGGATTAGATTCACATAACATTTCGAAGGGATTAAATCCTGAAATATCTGAGATATTGAACATCTGTAATAGTTAGTGAAATGCATTGTCAGTAATTTTGAAGCCAGTATTTCTTGAGTGGAGAAAAATGAAGATTGTTCTTTATGCTCCAGAGTTTCAAATACAGTATTCCAACGTTTTGCTAGTATTGTGAATTTCAAAGAATATCTATAAGAGGTGTTGGGCAAAGTTAAAATTCAGAAATTGCTGTTGTAAATTATCCTTAATTTACACCCAAAACAGCTAGAAAAGTACCTGTCATTTAAATACGGTTTTCAGCTTTGTTTTGTCTAGTACTGTATTATAAATTTTTTTTTGGTGATATTTGAATATTTTTATAAATTGTACCATACTGTTGTTTTTCACTTATTTACTTGTTACTGATAACAACTTGTTTGATGAGGATCCATGTTTCTGTTCTCTTTTTTTCATCTAAAAAATAAACATGTTAATACTGATTTACGGTTGATTTACAAACCAATCAAAATACACTACTAAAGGATTAAAAATTGTTGGATCTTTTAATTACAACGAATCTTCATGGTATTCATTGATGACCCTTGAAAGGATCAGAGTTGACCCTTCTACTAAAGAGATTAAAAAGCTATACTGTAGTTCTAAGGATCCACTCGGTCTATTGCCTCATAATCTAGTTGTGACGTTCATGAAAAGACTCCTCCCTTTACCCTAACACTTCAAAGGGATTGGAATCTGAAATGTCTGTGAAAGACAAAACATTTGTCATTCATGAAATTTAGTTTGTTCCTAAGCAGATACAAACCCTCGTTATTTGTGTGGGTAATCCCTGGCTATGTTTTATTACGTCATGGGCCCACCAGTGCTTGGGTGAATTGGCTGGCCCATATGTAGTCACTGCTGGTTGGAACGGCATGCAGTAGTCAGTTACTGACCTCTCCTAAGTGCTTTGTGTATGATTCCTTTATTTATCCTATGAATGAGTGTGAAACAACAATTGGTTATGAGAATATGTCCAGGCCTTGGAGGTTGCTCTTGTGGCACCCTCATGAGCTGAGAGGAAATTGATCCTCGCCTAGTGTGCTCTTTATGTAGAAGAAAGAGATATGAACTCCCTTTTGTGATATTTGCTGGAAATGGTCACCCTCCCAATAGGGTAAAAAGTCTAAAAGGGATAATTCCCCTTCGTCTGTTTCTTCCTCTACGGAGAACAAGAAACAAACATTTTTTTACCAGCCCTGAACTTCCTGTCTGATCCTTCATTATTGTAGTTTTCAGAAATGGCGGTAACAAAGGATTGCGACATTATTATATAACAAATTTATATATATATATATATGATATCTCCACTTTTACTCAGGAAGACCGAGATATCACTAATAATCACGACCCTTTAGCATCTGCCTTTTTACAAGGTGAGAAAGACGACACAGTAGAAGTGCCCCTTCATCTTCAGATTTTGAGAATTCTTCCCCCCCTCTCCATCCCCACCAACAAGTGCTAAGTCGTATGAACAACTAAGATACTGGCGATCATGGAGATTTCTCATCCATGATCCATGAAATTTCCCCTGTATGCTGAAGTGTCCATCTCTTCATACCATAGTTACACACAAGGCATCTTCTAGTACACCTCCCTTAGTTTTGGATGAGGTCTATTATTCCCCTTCCAGAACTAATAGTGTTAGGTCTTCCTCCACAGGGTCCTACAGGAAGTTCGCTCAATTAATTATCATCGGGAAACCCTCCTGCTTTCAGAACTTTGCCCTATCCTTTGATAGCCCCATTGGATGATGGCAAACTATTATTAGTTATTCATAAATGAAAACCATTATATCACAGTAAAGAATCTGTAGTTTTACAGGTTAGACGGATACGTTATATCCACCTGGTGATAGGAAACGGAGTGCTGAACTGTATCCTTTTCCGAAAGTTATTCTCCTTACTTCCTACCAAGATCAACTATTGAATAGGAGTCAGAGGCTAAGTTATCCTTCAGAGGCTGATTCACACAGACACAGACCAGAACCTAAAGTTGAGAGTTCAGAGAAATCTGATTATCCTAGAAGGCCTGATAAATTACAAAACAACTTTTTTTTTCATTCATCAGTGGAGAAAGGTAAAACTTTCTCTTCTATCATATTTTGAACAGATTCCACGAACATAATTGGTCCCACTATGAGTCTTCTAGATCGCTGTCACTTATTCTGCTTGTACGTCAGAGACCATCTTCGGAAGCAAATTCCTCAGAGGCGACAAGGGTCTGTTCTAGAAGTTCCAGCTTTGGGCCCAGGCGAAACATTTAATTTTATGAAGATAATGAGTCTCATTCATCCACCACACTGGCAGCCTTGATGAAGGGCCCGCACTGCGGCAGTGGATAGGCGAGGTGTGATTGATGGTTTCTTTCCAGAACCACAGTGTGTACATCATAAGTTTGACATACGACACTATCCAAGCTAAAGAAACCTTAGATTTACTTAAGCAATTCCTGGATGAAGAAAATTCCCTCGGTCACATAGATCGTCAAAATGTCGCCCGTGCTCTTCCGACAACGCAAATTTCATGTTCATACTGGAGCTCATCCTATTCCCTCACCTATTAACCCAGATGTAGCTGGCCTGACACTGGGTACCTTTAGTGATAGTCAAAATCATTTAACAGCTGCTTTTTCTGCACCTGAGTTGCAGAACCTAGAAGTTGCAGTCATGTTAGCTTTTCAGGTCAGGTTCTGGCTTGACCACTGGTCAGAAGCAGTATCCTTTTACACAGTATCAGATATTTTGTCAGATCCTATGATCCACGAATTGTATGAGGATCTTGCACGTTCAATAGCAAAAGCCTTCAAATTTGTTCTCCATCACCCTGCCTTTATCTGGGGAAATTGTGTCCTCAATAGAAAAGATGCAGTATCATCTAATTTTGCTCAACATGACGGCTAGAAATATGTTAGCCCTAATGAATAATATTATAAACCACCCAACACTTTTCCCACCTGCAAAGGTTGCTACAGCAGTGGAGAAGTGTGAGAAATCTAGCCTGGCCTTTTCTGAAGGGTGTTTGCAACACCTTTTTTCATGTCCTCCTCACACTATGCCTCATCCATCACCACTTAAACAGGTTCCCAGCATCGTTTATTGCCAGAGCCAGACCACATACATCATTACAAGAAATAACCAGATCCTTGTTCCCCCTTTGACGCAGAGGACACCCCTCAGCCTGAAAGAACCAAGGATGTCGTGATGCCCGTTTTGGGCCGCATTTCCCCAAACCTACCACCGGTAGGGGATGCCTACAAAGTCACTTGACAAGGTAGTAGTTTTATGGAGTGGAATCCTGCGCAATAGAAGTGCTCCGCTCTGGGTATTAATGTTATTATTACTAGTAGGAAAAGCAGCTATAAGCCCAAGGGCTCCAATAGGAAAAAATAAGCCAGTGAGGAAAAGAAAGTAAAGAACTAAAATAAAATTTTTAAAGAATATTTAAATATTTTCTTTTGTTTACATCGTGTTTAAAAGATGTATAGATGATAGCTCATTTTGAAGGTGAAAAGGTTTTAATATTAATACAGGAACTGAATCAGAAACTTTTCTTCACTTAAGCTAATAATTTATTGACAATATGAAAATGGAATTTCAATAATAATTTTATTTCTATACTCACTTGCTGTTCATATAGCATCTTCTCCACCAGGTTTATTTGACAATTACCCCCAAAATTTATTTTAAAGAAATACTTATTTTCTTTCTTTCCAAAGATACAAACTCCTAGTAATGTAAAAATCTAGGAGTTAATGACAAGAAGCGCCAGAAGTTCTACTGTATGTTAGTCAGTTTTGAAGTTGAAAGTACGCCCTACTCCTTGACATTACAAGTCAATGGGGAGGAGTGTGGGCATGTAGACGAAAATCAGGTGAGTATAGAAATAACATTTCATTATTAAAGTTTCATTTATTCATGAACATGCCCCCTAATGTTCATATTGCTGACCTGCAAACTAAAGGAGGTGGGACACCAGTGAACGATAGATATGTCAAATGTAAAATTAAAATTCTGAACTCAACTGGTCTAGATTTAATGAAAACCATTTCAAATTAAAGTATGAGATATGGGATTCCAGACTACTGTATTTTCTAATGATATTTGACACCCAAAAAAATTTACGTTATTAATTAATTAAACTAAAAATCTTTCAAGACTAGATTGCCAGAAGCTACTATAGGACCTAGAGCCCAACGATCTTAGTAAGAAAGCACTAAAATTCTAGCAAAGACACTTCTCTGAGAGAGCGAAAAAAAAAATAGAGATGTAGGTTCACTCCTAATATCTAGAACTTTTATTCTTCAATTTTTTTTTTCCAATTCTTGGTGAGTTTGTGACCAAAAGATTAACCACAAATTTCATTGAGATTTTAGGCAAAGAATGAATTGGAATTGTAATCCCACAGAAAATTAGGGACAATACCTGTTATGTCATAGTTTGTCCAAACTATACTGAATGGCTCTTAATAGAAAAAAAAAATCTATTTTTAGATGTGGTTACAATCATTTCTAAGGAGGGGAAGTGAAAAAATTGCAATAGATTCTCTCTAAATAATTAATCTCTTATGGATGGCAAGAAAAAAACAAACCCATCTTATGTTCCGAAAGCCCACATTAAAAGGTAGTACTTGCAGTATTAGGGAAAGAAAAATTATGCGCATTATCAGAAAATTCAGCAATAGCAAAGCAAAGATAGACTATATTCTTTTATTTTTATGTAAGAAAATTTACAATAAAGTTTTTTATATGGAAATGTTCATATGACATATCTTGTAACACCATGTAAAAATAAAAAAAGCCTTTTCACATTGTATGCAAAACAAGACAATTGCAATAGTTTGCAAATGCACAAACAGGTAGAAAAAATTATTCACTCGTAAAATTCTTTTGTAAAAGATGGTCAAAACAGTAGAATTGTGTCATTGGGAAAGACAATGGGGTTGGAGGTAGAAAGGGATGACCTCAGCCATCTGCTTGAGGAACATAGCAAGCAGCTGATAATTGAGGAGCTGTTGGAGTTGCATAAAGAGCACCAACAAGAAGTAAAGGAGGATGCTGCATCTAAGGAGGAGGAAGGACAGTAATAAACCCAAGATTGTGGGGATAACCTGCAAAATTTTGTATAACCACATCACCCAGATAAGGTATCGGTAGGGCGATCAGCCAATCTATTTACAGACAATGTAATATACCCCTTCCATACAGTTTTCAAGAAATGTGACTCTCCCACCATTTAGTACCTCCTATATCATCCTCTCCTCTCTCATCTACCTTACATCAGCCATGATTCTCCTCAAAAGTATGCGAGTTGGTTTGTAAATAACTATTATTTATGATTATTTTGTATTTCTGATGTTATTGGTTTTAGTTTCTTTAAATAGCATTCAGAGCCTTTAATAAATGAGTGTACTGTACAGTATGTGTGTACTTGTGAACGTGTGAAATTCATCAGCTGAATTCCCTTTACTTATGGAAATTTTTTTATTTTATGAGCATTTTGGCTTAGGAACTTGTTCCTGGAATAGCTTGGCTCTACCTTGTATACCAAAATATTGCTGTACTCGCTGATACTTCCCCTCTTATTTACTTTCCTCATGCTTCCTATCTCTATATCACAACTTGTTAAACAATAAAACAAATTTTATTTATTTATCCAAACAACTGAAGCATTTCAAACCTCTAGTCTAACTCACAATGCTTGTCTCTGTACTCCATTGCATATGGTAAGAGGTATATATCTTCAATAACAACCTATTTATAGATCCTTTAATACAAACTTGTTTAAAAACTAAAGAAATACACTGCTGATCATCCATAAAGTTCTACAAGAAAAAAAAAAAAAATACAGATATCAGGAGAGACAAAGTCCGCCATTGCTCACTCGTGATCGCAATATGGGATCGTGAGTTTAAAAGGATATCCTGGACTAATAGGTTACCTTCATGAAAGAGAAAAGTCTTACTATGCACGGTGGTCCCCGGACGGCCGGAGGGGCGAGTATGGCGTACAAGATTATAGAGATTAAATTTCCAATTTTCAAATAAAGGTCAAGAACCTCAAGCTTCATAGACAGTATTTTGACTCGCAAGTAAAATTCTTCAAAGTAACATAAGTTAGATGTGTGATATTTTGCTAAATTGGTCTGATAGTTGTTTTTAAAAAGTTTATCTTTGAATAAATAATGTGAACTAATTTTTAGCCAAATACTGATTAATGTTTTAACATTGGAGGAAATACCACTGTACTTTTTATATTTTACATTTCTGTTTATACCAATATGCTTTTTTATCATTTTCATGTTAATTCTTGATATTCAATGAACTTTAGTTGAAACAATTTCACTTTTATTTTCAGAATTTGCAGTTGACAGAAACCGAGGCTAATTAATGGAAAGGAGATTAAACTAAGGTAAAAGGTACGCTATCATTTATGTTGTAAAAACTTATATTATCCCTACAGTAGAGTCACAAGATCCACATGTAAACTTTAAGATCATTTGGCAAGAATTGGTTTACTCGTACAATGTAATTTTTACATCTTATTTCTAACTTATTGCTCATAAGACATTTTATTGATTGGCTACAAAACTGAATTCTTTCATTCAGAATCGGTACAGTACTCTCATTTGCATACAACACCATATGCTATAAATGGCCATCACACTGGATTTCATGTACGATTAAACGAATCTCATGTCTTTGTAATTTTTTTCCTAAGAATAAAACTGCTGAATTTTTTTAAAGTACTTGTTCAAGAATTTATTTCATATTTTTCTTTCCTTTTATCTGGCTATATTTTAGGTGAATCATCGACGCAAAAGGTTTTCTTGAGGAAAAACTGTTGTGATATGCTTAATTTTTTTGTCTGTCCATTAGTTATAAATTTTACAATTATTATGTCTTTCTAAATACAGTAGCATTTTAGCATAATGCTCAGTAATAGTTTCTTCAATGATGAATAAAAAAAGAGTTGAAAAAGGAGAACCCTTATTCCACTAAACAGAGAGTTTGATTACTTTCATGAAACTCCACAGATGTTCATAATGCTATTCTCTCAAAGCTTGGTTTTATATTGATGTATATCCTAGAAATGAAAATTTCCAATTTTCTTTTTTCTCAATACGCTCAGGCCTCTAGTACTGTACACTATTGAGATACTGTAATCTGGTGGCTTGGGTAAGTCTTATAGTCAACCTTGGTTATAATATATTCACAGTATATCCTCTTCAGGGCTAAAAAAAAAAACTACTAACATGACAAGAGAAGTGAAAAAAACAAAGCTAGGCCTATACTGTAACAAAAAAAATAAAATATGAATTTTTTTAGTTTTGAGTTAGTCGTCAGCATTGAATCAGCTTCAGGAGAGAAGTACTAAGAAAATCTGGGGAGTTTCATAGAAATAAACTACCTCTGAATCTCAAGCCATCTTAAAATGACAAATTTGTAGATAATTTGTATTTTTCCTAATGATACAAACCTAGCTATTTACATGGGGTAATTACTTCGGCTGTCACCAAAGTAATTACCCCATGTAAATAGCATGGTTTGTATTCAGTTACGGAACAACTGGTGTTTGGTCATTCCTAGTAAGTAGAGATGATCAAAGTCGTAGAGTATATAAATCTAAACATGCTGTAAGGAGTTTTAAATCTTGCAACTTAAGTTTTGTTGATCCCAACACTAAACCTTAATGAAAACATTTGCAATACTGTAGAAATCAAAGTGATGGTCTCGCCATTTTACAAGAGATTCACAACTGGACGAATCGTGTAGAACATTTACAAAGGAAGGAATTGTCTGCAGTGAGCAAACATTCCACCATACAAAAAGCCACTGTATGACCTCAAGTAAATATGTATAGCAACAACCAATGCAGAACAAGGAGAAAATATTTTTTCATGCTCCTTAGTCATAGTCAAGGATTGAGAGAGAGGGAGAGAGAGAGAGGGGGGGGGGAATACTAAACAGTATTTGTGATTTAGTTGAATATTATAATACTTTTTTAAACCCCTTTAATGAAGAAAAGTAATCTAGTGATCAGTATTGTGAGTTCATGAGGAATGAAATAAATTTAAATGTCTTGGTGGTCTTCAAACTTTTAGTATCACTTACACTCAAAGAAAGAAAAGCATATAAACTAAAAATATTAAAAAAAAAAAAAAGAAAAAAAAAAATGAACATTTCAACGATGCCATCTTAAATGTATGTACATTATAGTAATACCTTGGTTTACAGTAACTCTGAATACGAGTATTTCAGTACAGAGCATGAAATGTCAAATCAGTGTACGAGCATTGTATTGGTCTGCATGTAAACTTTTTACTACTGTAACGCCTCATGCGTGGTGGTCAAGCCATGTTTGTGATTTGTACCCCATTTCCATAACATTATAAAGAGAAGGCAAGAGTCGTCGTCTCTACATAGATTCCTTATCAAAATTGAATGCAAGTGTTAAAAAGACGAAGTGCCTATCAAGCATAAATTAAAGATTCATTAGGTAATAGTAAGTGTCGTTTAAGAGAGAGAACTCCCGATATTTTAACAGAAATGGTCCCAGAGGGAGATTCTCCTTCCAACCAGTATCACCCTTCTCTTCTTGTTTTCCGTTTTCCTTACACAAGCCACGACTCTCCTCAAAGGCACAGTGGGAGTTAATTTGTCAATACACAATTTTTTTTATAAATTATTAATTTTATTTCTGATGTTAGGGGCTAAAATTCAAATAAATACCATTACAAACCTTTTAAAAATCAGTGTAGAGTATTAATGAACATATGGGACTGATTGAATTAATTCCCTCCATTTCTTATGGGAAAAGTTTTGATTTACAAGCATTTTGGGTTCTTAGCTTGCTCCTGAAACAGATTAGACTCTTATACTGAGGTATTACTGTAATATATCTGATGTTTTTGTATTACTGTATATTTAAAATGTTAAAGATGATACTATACCAGTATGTTTTAGTGACAGCTATTTGTCCTTCCTCAGGTTAAAGAGAAAGCATATAACTGAAAGGGATCACTTTGCAATGCTCCAAATGCATGGCAGAACAATCATCAAGCTGACAGCCATTTAAGAGAACTGAAGGGCAAAGACAAGAGATTAAGAAGAGTCTCCTTACTTAACGATGTATGTATGTGCTTCGTGTGGGAAAATTTCTTATGATGTTTTTGACTTCTCTGGTACAGGAAGCATTACTAGTTTGTGCCAGGAATGTAGAAGGACACCTCCCAGTCAAATGTTAATTACTCAAACACAAGGAAATCTTTCAAGTAAAGAACATCTTCAAAATGAGAGGGAACTCCCAATGATAGTATGCCAAGTTGAAAGTAAAGGTAATTTCCCAAGTACAGTAGAGTTTACTCAAAATGAACCCAAAGCTAAACGTATTCCATGTAACATATGTGGTAAAACATTTAAAGTAAAAAGTCAACTGCTTATGCATCTTCCAGTACATACTGGAGAAAAAAATTATGAATGTCATATTTGTAAAAACAGATTTGCCCATAAAACTACCTTAACCCAACACGTTGCCATTCATCTTGCAAGTACAGGACCAAAATTTTCATGTGAAAGGTGTCCTAAAACATTCTCTTGTAAGAAATATCTTTCCAGACACCAACGTTTACATTGCAATATTGATAAAAGCCTAAGCCGACCAAGGAAGAGGAAGCTGAGTGAGGAAGATGAAACCTTTAATAAGTATGCAGTATCTTTGCCTTCTGGTGAAAAAGGTTACTTATGTCTAGTGTGTGGAAAGAAATATACTTATATATATACCATGAGAGATCACATCCAGTTTCACACAAGAGAAAATGTTCATAAATGTGAATATTGTGGCAAAGAATTCCAGAACAAAAATAATCTTATGACTCATACCACTATTCACACTGGTGACAAAAAGTACCCCTGTAGCGTTTGTGAGAAAAGGTTTTCCCAGAGGAGCCACCTTCGTGCTCACATGAAATATCACACAGGTGAGAAAAGTTTTGCATGTGAGGAGTGCGGTAGATCATTTGGTATAAAAGGGGAGCTGAGGAGACACATGTTAAAGCATACAGGAGATGACAGAGACAGATACCTGTGTGAGATTTGTGGAAAACAGTATGTTGATAAGTACTGTTTTGTTAACCATCAAGAGGATCACAAAAAACAAAGCAAATGTACAATAAAGAAGAAAGGCAGCGAAAACAATTTAGTAAATGGACTCTCAGAATATGGTAATAATGAGATATTAAGTGAGGGAAGATTGTTAACTGAGCATCACCACAATTACAGAGAGCAAGAAACCTTTCAGCCAAGTTCTTTAGAAAAGGTAAAAGAGGGAAGTTTATGTGATGAACTGATTTCAGAAGACAGAAAAGAGATAACTTGTAATGAGTTGACAGAAAATACAATCTACATTAAGAATGAATTCCAGTATAGTGACGATGAGAATTCCCTTCTTGATACATCTCTTAAAGTTAAGATGGAGGTGGAGGATGAGTTAGTTTAGCGTTTCTAGCTATGATATTAGAAAAACTGAACAATGAAGTACCTTGCAGGATGAGAAAATCTTGTTTGAACTTAGCTTTAAATGTTAAAATAAAAGAAAAAGAAAATATTGTTTTGTTTGATGTCTATAACCTCATTAATAGAAATTTTGCATTGATTTGAGAAGGCAAAAAGTTATGGTGAGAATATTTGCTGAAAGCATATGTGGAATCCGTTTTGCAATACGTTTATGCACATGCATATTTTTAGTAAAAAGCCAGGCCAGTGTCTCAAGGGAAGCAAAATCTAAAGTAGGACTTTTCAAGTAATCCATGAAGGTACATATTTGGTTGGTTCCCCCCCCCCAAAAAAAAAAAGTTTGGCTTTTCATAACTTTTCAGACAGTGCAAAAACAATTAAAGTATTGAGGAAACAGTTCGGTAAAATCAAGAATATATTCGATGAAAAAACCTTTCATGGTAAAATGGAAGTAGAGAGTAATCAACCTAGCTTCAATGTTTACATGTTAAGGTGGCCGTGAAAGATGATTTATACTTCTCAGTAGGGAAGATTTAGATGATTTCCATCATGATATTGTAAAGCAAACTATCATAAATCTTATATCATTCTGTATAAGAAAAATATATTCCAAATTATTAAAAATTCCCAGCTACATCAGTTTAAAGCAACAATTTGGAGGCCTTTTATACATATGATTAATGTCAAATATGAGATGAAGAGACACTATTCAATAAAACTACTCAAGAAAAATCACTATTTTTGTTAAAGATATTCTGTACTCACCATAAGTTGACTAGCCAAGGTGAAGTTGTCTGCAATTCCTATCCTACCCTTCTTGGAATGTGGTGAGGCAGTTTTTCATTATGAACTTTGAACTTTGTTTGGCAGCCATTTTTCAGTGTTCACTTCTGAAAATATTTGAATACAGTATAACTATGCAGTTAGATTTATTTACAGAACTATACTTTAACGACTTAATTCTAACAAATTTTGCTATTTCTAAGGCTGCTTCTCTAAGAAGCTTTGTTTATTAACATTTACCCATAATTTTTTTTTTTTCATTTCCTATTTTCTTTCCTTTTAATAGACACAGACCTCTAATAAAGTAATTAGACACTAGTGGGTAATTGATAAGAAGCAGATCAGGGATACACCAGTTCTTCATCATTTCAGTTTCCAAAACATCAAGTTGACACACTCCCTTCCACATTGTGACAAGTTTTAGTAGGCTTTATGTTGTCTTTCTCTGGATTTGTTAGCAGTTACTGCTTGGGGATAATTTTGTGGTTTAAATAACTGTTGCGAGGTGTGTGATACCTCACCGTTTCTCTCATGAAAAAGTAGAATTTTTCTAGTTGTTAACACAGATGAAACTTGCTTTTAGTTCGAGGATAAATGTAGAGATTAGGCTAGTTTTTATATTATTATTATTACTATTATTATTATTATTATTATTGATAGCTGAGCTACAACCCTAGTTGGAAAAGCAGGATGCTATAAATACAAGGGCTCCAACAAGGAAAAATAACCCAATGAGGAAAGGAAATAAGGAAATAAACTGTATGAGAAGTAATGAACAACTAAAATAAAATATTTCAAGAACATTAACAACATTAAAACAGATCTTCCATATAGAAACTATTAAAAGACTTATGTCAGCCACTTCAACATAAAATCACTCGCTGCAAGTTTGAACTTTTGAAGTTCCACCGATTCAACTACCCAATTAGGAATATCCTTCCAAAACTTGGACATAGCTAGAATAACACTTCTAGAATACTATGTAGTATTGAGCTTCATGAAGAAGGCCAGACTATTAGCATTAACTGCATACCTAATATTACAAACAGGATGGTACTGTCCGGGAAGATCTGAATGTAAACGATGGTCAGAATTATGAAAAAACTTATGCAACATGCATAACCAACTAATTGAATGATAGTGTCAGTGATTAATATCTAGATCAGGAATAAGAAATTTAATAGACTGTAAGTTCCTATCCCACAAATTAAGATGAGAATCAGCAGCTGAAAACCAGACACGAGGACAATACTCGAAACAAGGTAGAATGAAAGAATTAAAAAAACTAATTCAAAATTTTCTCAATGAGCCAATTTTTTGTGCAATAGAAGAAGAGGGGATTATGAAAATAATGACACACCAGTACAGTTATCTAATACACACAACTAGTTAAACTTGCTTCAGTAATTGAAAAATGACAATACAACTTTTCTTTATTAATTTGTAGATTAACAATATTGTACATTTTTGTTTTCCGAGTCCCTAGGAAATGCCAAAACATAGAGGTATCAAAAGAGATAGGAGTAGGGCCATATTTCTATGCTCAGTTGATACAGACTTGATATCTAATATTTAAGAGGCACACAAATCACATGTAAATGATACCTTGTGCAATCTATTAGCATGCTCCTCATCAAACAACATAACACAGTGAGTCAATCATTGGCATTTATCAAGAATTTCTGATGGTAAAATTTTTTTTTAAATGTTCAAGCTTAGGAGCAAAGGAACAAAATCATAAATCAAATGACATTATAGCCGAGGCTTGATATACTGTATATGATGAACAAGTCACCATCAGATATGATGCAAATTATATTTAAAATCTGTAGTAAACACCCAGCATGTGAACGAAATCAGTTCCAAGAAGGGGTTTGCAACATGAAAAGTTCTATGTCCAACACGATTAATTCAGGCAGCCAACACATAACACAAACCCCTTCATATCTGACCTTGCTAATACTGGTGAGCAAACTTGTATACCAGTATTTGTCACAAATTTCTACTGCTATTTTTATTCAATAGAATACTTTTAAAAGAATTCAAAACATTCTCCATCCAGCCCTGTATTACTCACATGGCTGGTGTCTGTATGAAATATCCTAAAATCACTGTATACTGTACTTTAGTTATGGGTAAACACAATTTCCCTTCTTTGCAATTTGTGATTAAGAAAGTTTGAAGATGCTACAGAGGTCTCTTACAACTTCAATAATATTAGAAACCACTGAGAATTCTTGCTCCAGTAGCCTGGCAGATGGAAGGTCACCCCCCAAATACTGGACTGGTAGGGATGTAGGGGGAGGGACACGAGAGAGAAAGAACTTTTTTGTTTTATTTTTTAGGTAAAAAAAATCTCAAACTTTGAGAATGTTAACACTAGGACTCTTGGGTAAGTATCAAAATAATAAATTTGATTAAAATAGTTTTCATTGTTTTAGTTATACTGTATGTTCTCATGTGATATAACAATGTGAAAGTAATTTACTCTACAATTAAATTAAAATTTTAATATTCATAGGACTCTCCTTATAATCTTATTCATGAAATATTATTCTCTTGAGTGGCCTAGTGTTATTTACCATAATACTTTACTTATCATGAAATAAGAGTCCTTTTATTATACTTTTATGTTATTTTCAAGCAACTATTACGTATTAGTTCTTACAAAGTTTCATATAAGCAGTGAAATTATTGTATTTTTTTCTTTCCTCAGGTGAAATCCTCTCGTCTAGTGGAACTTGTATCACAGAACTGTCTTGTGAAATTGGTCATCAATATTAGAGTGCAGCTGTAAAATGAGTGATACTCACCTTGATGAAAAAGAAGCTCTTCAGACAGACAACCGGAGGATGAAGCCTCGGAGGATGAAGCCTCAGAGAAAGCACAGAGTTACTAAACCCAAGACGCTTAATGGTGAGAAATTCGTATGTGATACTTGTGGTAAGCATTTTGCACGGAAAGATAACCTTCAAATGCATTATAAAGTCCATACAGGAGAAAAAGATTTTATGTGTAAAATATGTAAAAAAAAGTTTGCTCATAAATCTAGTTTAACTGTTCATCACAGACTTCATACTGGCGAAAAAAATTATGAATGCGATATATGTGGTTGGAAATTTGCACACAAAAGTAATCTTGTTTCTCATATCAAAACACATGGCAATAATACACGTTGTGGAAGGGATTATTTTCCGTGTGAAATATGTGGAGAAGTATTTAGGTTGAATGGTAGTCTTACCAGACATAAACGAACCCATATTAATGGAACAAAAAATATGTCGGATATTACGGAGCATATTCAGATCCAAACTCATCCTGATGGAGTGACTTTCTTGTGCACCCTTTGCAATAAAATATATCTAACACCAGCGCAATTAAAGGGCCACATAAAATACAAGCATATGACGGATAAGAGCTATATCTGCGAATATTGTGGTAAGAAATTTCAAGAGATTCACCATCTAAATATTCATACCACGATTCACACTGGTGAAAGAAAATTTTCTTGTGGGGAATGTGGTAAAAGATTTTCCCAAAAGAGTCACCTGCGTGTACATGTTAAGCTTCACACAGGTGAGAAGGATTTTACTTGTGAAGAATGTGGCAAAAAATTCTTCACAAAAAGTGAAATGAAATATCACGTAATGTCACATACTGGGGAAAAAAAATTTAAATGTGAAGACTGTGGAAGAGGGTATATAAAAAAGTGTTCCCTGGAATGGCATTACAAAACTCACGCTCACAGAAATACCAAGCGAGTGAACAGTAAGGCCTCCAATGAAAAGGATGATGAAACCAAGTCATTGAAGCGTAATCTTCGTCAGGAAGATCTTATGGATTCAGTTACATTACTTGATCATAGTACAACCTATAAAGGTGAGAAAAGTAGTTTGGGTAATTTAGTTGAAAATAATGTTACAGAACTAAAGAAAATTGAAAGTATTAATGAAATGTTCCCATCTAATGATTTGACTAATGACGTGTTGGATGTAAAAACTGAAGATTTTTGAAAAGCTATACAGTACATTAATAAGATACTAAAACAATTATTATACCTTTTAAAGAGGGAAGAGAAAGATAGAAATAAATATAGTAGATATAAGACTGTATTTATTTTTTTGGAAAGTGACTGTTATTTGGTTCTCATAAATGTTCACCTTGATTGCTGATTACTAATTAAAATAGTAGCTATCAAAATTTCGTTGGGTATTTATTATGAAAATGTCTTTTAATCAAGAAACATCAAATGGAATCTTTATATCTACATAAAGGCGTTTTTTTTTTTTTCAAGTTTCAGCAAGTACAGTATTGTACATTCTTATGAAGGTTTCATGTATTTTCCTTTGCAAGATGTAATGTTGTAAGAAATAATAATCACATATTTTGTGCATGGAAATCTTTTCTGACAAGATACATATCAAAGTTTCTGAAAATGCTTGTTATAACTATCTTTAGTATCATTGTTTTTTGTAAAATTTACTTACCTACAGAATTATAGATTTGTTTATCAATCCTGACTATACAGTGACTGAACTGTTTTTTAAAAGATATTAATGTGATGGTGTGAAATAAATTCTGTATAAAATCTGCAAGAGTTTGGTGATCTAAATTGAAATTTTCTTATTAGAGAATTATTTTTTCTAATATATAAGAAAACCATAAAACTGCTATACCTTGAGCCTGCTTATTGAGAGAAAGAATAAATTTATGAAAATAATTACATCCCAAGAAAGAGAAATAAGATTTGATTAGAATATTCCCAATGCTATAATAAAATCTGGTAAGCTTATGACATTTGGAATAAAAATTGTACATTTTCTTTACAAATTGTTCAATACAAAAGACCAATTGTAGAGAGGCAAATCTCTAAGGTATGAATTCTAGGAAAATGTTTCAGGTAAGGTAGCTAGGGCCTCTGTTACGGCCCTTCCCTTTGATGAAGGAATTATCTAAATGGAAGACAGCCTGTGAACAGTGGTTTTCACACGCCCCTGCTTTATACACGACGCCCACTGGGTGCTCGTGCGAGGGTAGTAACCTCTGCATTCCATATTTTAACTTTCTCTGGTATATTTCGAAGTTTTTATATCAGAAAAGTATAAGGAAGGACCCTTTTCACCGGGCGTCACAGGTATCTCCCCAGAAATAGATTTTTCCTTTTTCAAAATCCCTTTTATATCTAGAGAGGCAAATCTCTAAGGTATGAATTCTAGGAAAATGTTTTATATCTATAAAGTGCAAAGCAGTGAACTGGTGTCTTATTTTTCATGGCTTTAGAGTTGCATAGAATTTGATTGATTCTTAGTGAAATTCACAATGGATACCAGCACTCATTGAACATAAGAAGCAGGAAAGTAGGAAATGGATACTGTGCTCAGAATCCCCTATCTAGATTTCTTACCATACCAAAACAAATTGAAATGTCCAAAAATCTTTACTTTAATAAGTATAATGGTATAAATGCTCAAGTACTTTATCATGTATAGTATGTGCTATTTACAACAATATTTTTCATGTTTTTACTTTGTCACATTAGCTTGTATTTATTACCACCTGGCAATTATTAGTTTAAATCATGACGGGTATTATTACATGTTGTTGGTTCCATATCTTGACTTCTGCTTTTGATTTCTACAATGAAATTTACTACTTTATCTTAAACAGTTTTCAAACTTTCCAGTGGATATTAAAGGGATTTTGATGTCGGAAAAATCTATTTTTGGGTGAGATAGCCATGTCGTCTTGATGGAAGTTCCCACCAGCAACTATTTACTCTATAATATTTCTGCGATTGATATTATAGGAGAATTACCGTCAGGTATCACAGGGTTCTAAGCCCCGGAACGACTATCTGAAGATATTGTGTATAACAAATTCATTAAAATATTTTGTATTCATAAGGCGATGTTCATCACAGCACAAACCACAGTTCACTTTCAGCAACGGCAACGGCATATCTCCAAACAATATCATAATCATATACTGTTCATATGTGATTTCCTCTGAATTGTCTTCAGTGGATGTATACCAATAACGTTTTCTCATTATCATGTAAGTTTAATTATGCTTTCCAAATGATATTGCAAGTTAATGTAATGATGTTAAGATGTAGTAAGTACAGTAGAGGGAAGTTATGGTATTTATCCTTTCTCAGGTTAAATTATATTACAGTACAGTGGAATCTTTACTAAACCATGCAGTAGTTTTGTTGATTGAGCACTGATTCTTGGATTTGATAGTAAGATAAGTTGAAAATGTATTGATGACAAAAAGCTCTTCAGACAAAAGAGGAGATTTTCATGTTCTTCGTGCCAAAGGCTATGCGATGATGAATTTAAGCAGCTTAAAGAGTATATTTAGGAAAATAAGAGCTTTGCCTGTAAGTGTAAGAAGTAATACCAAGCAACTCAAGCAAATTGGTAAACATGCAATAGATGTTATGCACAAGAGAAAACCTAATGTGTCATTTTGCAGTCCACACGAAAACACTTTTGTGTAACATATATGATAAAAAGTTTGGTAATAAATAATTTTTATTAATTCACATCTGAATTCACATAAGTGATTGATTGACTTATTGATTATCCTGACCTCTAGGGTCATTGAAGCCGAGGTTCACATAAGTGAAAAAAATCATATATGTAGTAGGGCACTATATAAAGTATTTGGCTGGCGATTTACAGATCAAGCCACTCTTACTGCTCGCATTAAAGTGTGCATTAAAGAGCACATAAGTAGGCCTACTGTAAAACTATGAGTAATTTTCATGTAAAAAGAGTGCAGCTTTTATCTATAAAGTTAGTCTCGCCAGGAATAAGTACGTCAATCATTGTGAGCAAAGAAGTATAAGAGATAGGATGTCATTAAATATTTCTAAACCCAAATATGTGAAACCAGCTACAGTATAAGACACATGAAAGTTGAATAAAGATAAGGAGGTATGTCAGAGATAGGCATATGCACATTGATAACCGATACAAGTGTAAGTACTGTGGTTTGAAGAGAATTAATACTTATTATTTCCTATCCATATTCATACATGAGATTGAAGGTTTTACAGATGAAAAACTATCTGTCTGTATTTACATTTACCAAATTAACAAAAGATAAGAATTTTACTTGTGAAAAATGAGACAAACAATAAAACAAATACTGGAAGGAAATTGTAATGACATATACTGGGGAGAAATTTACTTCTGGAGACTGTGGGTGACATACTGGGGAGAAATTTACTTGTGGAGTCTGTGGGAAAAGGGATACAATGAAATAATCTCCCTTTGAAGGCAAGTGATTCCCAAGTGTACCCAATAAAATTAATGGCAACACAAGCTGTTATTGTGAAGTTTGTTGCGAAAAGTTTATTGGTATATTACTTGATCAAAGTGAATGTTATGAAAAAGAGGGCTTGCCTGTTTCTAGTTACTATATATGAAGACTGTTTTTTTTATGAAAAATTACTATTAAAATTTATACAGAAATTATAAAGGCCATAACCAAAATACCATCTTTAAGTGATTTGATACAAACTACTGTTTTTAATTACAAACAAAAAAGAATGACCTGTGATGATTATTCAGTTAATGAATTCTGTAGCATAGAATATTTCAAAAGCAGTATAACCATTTTATACCTCAGCAAAACTGAGAAAAAATGAATGGTTGATCATTTTCCTTCCAAATTATTTCAGTATAGAATGAAACTAATATGAAGGTTCAAGCTGGCGTCATACAAATTACAGGAAACTCATAATAGTTACAACTTTTGTATTTCTATTCAAAATGGCCCATTCTAAATGGTGCATATAACAAATTATTGGTTGTTGGTTAATTGTTTAATGAAATTTTATCAACCTATAATCAAGCTATTGATTAGTTAGCTGAAGGGCTGTTACAGGATTTGCTGACTTGCCTCTATGAAAGAGGACACATTTTTGACAGTTTCAGGTGCCCAAATTTTAACAGCCCTTAAACACTCCTTACTGCAGCCATGGAAAACTTCAAATCCTTTCTACAGTGTCTCATGTTTATAAAAGGGATTTTGACGAAGGAAAAATCTATTTCTGGGTCGATCTGTGTCGCCCGGTGAAAAGGTCCTTCTTGTCACTTTTCTGATATAAATAACTTCCAAATATACCAGAGAAAGTTAAAGCATGGAATGCAGAGGTTACTACCCTCGCGCGAACACCCTTAGGGCGTGGTGTATAAAGATAGGGCGTGTGAAAACCACTATTCACAGGTCGTCTTCCATTTAGATAATTCCTTCGCCAATAAGGGATGAGCCGCTACAGCGGCACTAACCAAACCAACCTGAACCACTCCACCGACGCCCGACACGAGCGCCATCTACACATCCTTCTTTTTGACTCGTGTCGCGACGATACTTTTGTTTTTCAGTGTGCCCTTTTTCTCGGTTTTTTGGATTACTTCGCCATGGTTGAAGCTCTCCTTCCCCCTGCACCAATGTTAAGTACCATAGTTTGTTTTGGCATTATTTATTGCCCGGGCTTGTACGCCTTATTACGTTTTGCGTGTGTTTTAGTTGGGCAAGGGACCTGTGTCGCCCAGTGAAATGCTCTTTATAGCACCATTTCTAAGGTATAAATACTGCAAAAAATATCAGAGAAAAAGTTGCATGGAATGCCCGGAATAAACCCAGCTTGCTCACTGTAATAGAGTGTCGGTGTAGTAACTGGGGCGTGTTAGAAATACTACCAGAGGTCCCTTACCAATTAGTCCTCTCCTTCCTCAATATCCCCCGATACTGCGAGGTGCCGTTCTACATCCAGCTACTGCTGGTTTCCAATCTTAATTTCTTTATTAGTGATTAAGTGCTTATAGGATATTTAGGTAATCCATGTCCTTGGTACACCTAGAAACTGTACTGTAATTTCATGAGCAACAGGTGTGTGGAATTCGGTAAACATAATTTCTAAAAGGTAAAGAAAAACCTCAGAAGAAAACAGAATTGTGAAAAAAAAACATCCTATTATGGATTCCTAAATGACATGAATTTCTTTTAGTATAAAGTCTTAATAGGATATTACTTATTTTACATAAAGTACATTTGTGTGAAATAGAAAATGTTGACTATACAGTAGAAGAATAATTCTGCAAGCTGTTTACCACATATCTTTTAATAAGTTAAAATGAAGGTCCCTTTTTAAATGGGTTTCTATCTTTACTGCAGAGCAGTGTAAAGACATTTTATTTTACATATGATATATAGAATTTATTTCTCTCATAAAACTTATTTAGTACGGTACTCTATTCTTTCTATTACTTTGGGGTACGGACAGGAAAGCTCCACTGCCTATAAACTCTCTAGAAGAACTATGATTTTAAAGATATTAAATTTTCTTTCACTTGTATAGTATTACCTGTCTGGTCTTATTATGCTTATATGGCAATTGTGAGAGCAAGAGAGCTTAGGCAAGCCAACTATGCGATATCAATTTTCAGTGTATGAAGTTCAAATGTGTTCAACAGCCTCTTGACAACTAGTCAGTTGGGAGGCAGGGGGGCATGATATGAATGATATGAACACTAGGCATGTATAGAAATAATTAATTTTACCTGTACTGTATAGTATTATTAAAACTTTGTTTACATCTATAAATCTCAATTGATGGAGATTGGATAATAAAGGAAATAAGTAATCAATTTAATATCCTAGCCTAGATATTTACACCCATTAGCTGAGATTAATTCTTTATGTCTGTCGCATGAGGATTTTCATAATTCTGAAAATTTACTTTCTGATCTTCCCAGGCTGTGCCATCCTGTACGTAGGACTAGGTATGCAGTTACTGTAGCTCTAATAGTCTTGCCTTGTCCACTACACAGTATTTTGGAGTTTTATTCCAGCTGTGAACTGATAGTGGAATGATATTCCTAATCAGGCTGTTGAATTGTAGAACTTCAGAAGTTCAAACTTGCATTAAATGTTTTCATATTGAATAGGCTGACATAAGTCTAGCCTCATAGTTTAAAAATGACAGATCTCTTTTAACGTTATTACTGATTAGATATTTTATGTTCTTTAATCATTAGTTCTCATATACAGTACTGTTACTTATTTATTTCCTTTCTTGACTGGGCTATTTTTTCCCTGTTGAAGACCTTGGGCTTATACCATCCTCTTACTTTTCCAACTTGGGTTGTGGCTTAGCTAGTAATAACATCAATAATAATAAACCCTTTCCCAGATGTTTTCAGCATTGTCTAAATAAAACTTAACCATGATGTACTATCTACATTTTTCACTAATGGAGGAATGTGGAAAAAATGTAAAATTTTTGCCTTGAAATCATTTTTGGTCCAATAGGACACAAGAAAGACAAAACTATCTCAACATCAAAACCTTAATCCACTGAAAGAGCCTGTAACTCACTAATGCTCTTAGCTGAAGCCAATTAAAAAGGGTCTTTGTTTTAAGATCCTTAAACAGAATAACTTCCAATAGTTCAAAATAAGGGATCTTTTGATACTATAATATTACATTTGAGTTCCAATAAACAGACCTGACAACCGGAGTTCGTCAATAGCAAATGACCTTAATAAATCTGCGATAACAAAACCTAGGGTAGATACATCCAACCCAAAATGCCTTAAAATGGTACAGTATTAAGCATGGACCTACAACCCTGAACAGCCAAAATTAACTACTTACTTTCATTAAATAGAAATGCTAAAACTTAATAATACTATGCAGTATTATCTTAACTATAGTGGTTCTAGTCACAGAAACATTCCCGGATCTGAACATATCAAAATATACATACCACTGACTGATAAAAATCATTAGTACTCTGCTTTTTGGAACCTAAGATACTAAAGGGGCTAGAAAACTATTTTCATTTCCCAGAATACAATGTTTAGACTCCAAGAGGTTAGTGTAACGTGTGGGGTTTGGGTAAACGGCCCTCAAAATTGGTTGCCTGAGAAGATTGGTCCTGTAAAGCAATTTCCTCAAGCAATTTGGTACCAGGTTACAGATCGGTAAAACCAAAAGGGAACCACCTGCATTATCGTGCTGTTTGAGGAGATCCTGAACTTGCTTATCAGGGCCCTAAGCATTGGGAAGGGAGACAAGGCTTTCAAGATTTGACCAGTCCTGTAACATGTATCTCCTTTCCATACAAGGGGATCCGGAGCCAGAGAGTGGAGATCTACAACATATTGTTAAGGGAGGTTGTAAATAGGTCTACATTTGGTCACAGACTCGCAAAAATCTTGAAGCACTACAGGATAGAGAGACCATTCATCTGGTAGTATTGTACTTGTTATTTCCTAATTAACTCATATGCTAGGGCAATTAATTTTCCTTGAATAAACTGTGGTAAGAGAATGATCCACTGTTAGATCTGTCCAAGATGAGTACTTCCACTAAACAGAACAGTGACTCCAACCTAATAGACTCTGCTTCCAAACAAAGTCTGTAGTGTCTTAAAAATCAGCTACACACACCCAATCCCAGAGCCTCATGAGCCTGAAGGGCAGTGAATACAGCTAATAGATCCAATTTCTTCTCGGACTACCTTCCTAACAGGTGAAGATAATCCCCGGATGCACCCAGTCTTCCTAGAAAGAATCCAAGAACTTTACTTCCAACGAAACGTAGAATGTTGTTCCTCAATTCTACCAGTTCTAGCTGGTTCTAAATCATTGGTATGGAAACTGTACCCATATCTGAGGCTCTGTACAAATGGTAATCAAGGTGTAACTGGAAACCAAAAAACTTCAATCAACCCATTGAAAATACCATCTCTAAAGATTCCATGGTCCTTTAGAGCCTCATCTATATATGAACTGATAGCACTTTCAACTGCTTGAACTTCTTTCACAAATGCAGGAAGGTTTGAATCCCCTTTTCCAACAGAAAAGCCTGAAAAGGAACTGAAGCTATGATCAACTCAAATATAAAATCCTTTACATTGGTATCAGAAATGACTTTTTCATAATGACTAGTAGAATCAGCCTATGCAACAACCAGAGCAAACATTTCTGGTATACCAAAATCTTTTCTAGGGACATGTTCAGTATTAGCCAGTTGTCTAGGTACAACAGAATGCTTGATGCCCAGAAACATCGACCATCTTGAGATTAGGGCCATCAACTTGGTGAATATATGATGAGCAGTCCCGAGTCTAAAATGAAGGCCCTTGAATGGATATATTTTCAGATCATCCATAAAACGAAGGAAATTCCTCGAGTTTGGATGAATGGTGACGAAAATATGTTGAAAAGATCCAATGTTCTTTCCTTACAGCCCCAGAGTAAGGAGTCTTCACTGTAAGCTATGTAGTACAAGATGTCTTAGTGGCAGCCAACAGCATTAGACAACATTGTACAGTAAGCATTATCAGAACTTACCGTGATAAATTTCTTTGGATATATTTCTGTAAAAATTATCATAAAATCTGAAACAGGGATTCATTACCAGTGTTAGCCTCTTCCAAATCCCATCTACTGCACCATCTGCATCTTGGCGTCATGAACCAATCCACTATTGAAAAAACGGGATCTCTCTTCTGTTTAGTACTAGAGGCTGTAGTAAACAAATATGAAGCACTAGCACCAATATAAACATCACTAGTGGAAATTCGAGAAGAGCCAAGTTTAGATAAGCAGTATTAGGCAAACATTTCTCAGCTTGGGTCAAAACATTTGGAGACTTACTCAACAGTATTTAAAATTGGGGTTCCTAGTTCCATAGGAACCATTCGATAAGCCACATTACTAAGGATGGTACAAAGTGGTTGCTCATGAATGCTTACTTCAGAGGGTAGAGAGATATGAGGATCCAGACTCATAACATGGTCTTCTGGCTTGGAATCCAGAGGTCGTAAAGAGCTGACTGGATTGCAGAAAGACTAAAGTTCAACAAAAGAAGTATCAGAAGAAATTTGAGAGAGACTCACAATTAAGATCTCAACTCTTTAATGTGCTTTGTACCATCAAAGCCCTTATTAAATGATACACTAGAACCTCTGGGCAAAATATAATGAGTTAACCTGGAGTTCAGATTAAGGATGGTTAGGTTAACATCAGTAACTGAAGGTACATTGAGACTTCAGATTACATGAATACAGCATACATTCCCATGAAATGAGCAAAGTTTTTATTAAGCTCCCTACTACCAAGTTCCTAGATTTTGATAATAGCCTGAGTAGTATCATCATTATCAGCCCTTCTGGAATCCCTTAGCATATTCTTCTCTGGATTGCTCCCTGAACTAAAAGAATCTTTTATGTTTTGCCCATCATATGAACTCACTAAGACATATGATTAACATATATTTTTCCATAAGAGAGACTGTTACTAAACACAATCAGAATAATTATCAGTAATATTTTGATAGAGTCCCACCCGGCCATTACCGCTTGCCAGTATGTAGGAGCTTGATATTTTTCTTTTTTCGTGAGCGAGCCAAGCGCACAGCAGAGCAAAAACCATTAGATTTCGGTAATATTTCAATAGAGTCCACCGTGCACTCGCTTTGCTCGTGAAAAAAGAAAAACATCAAGCTCCTAAGTACTGGCAAGCAGTAATGGCTGAGTGGGACTCTATCGAAATATTACCCAATTTTCTAAATAATGATACCCTCAACACGTGACACACAGGAATTGAGGATCTTATCATTTAACAATAAACTCCTTGGACTATGTATGCAGGAAGGCATATCAAAGTCACAAAAAGGCATCCATAATTAATCTAATGGTAAATAATAGTTATAAACTAAAAAAAACCCACTAAATCTGGAATCACAAACCAAACGACACGTGTGACTTAGAATAACTATAATGAAAAGATTGAAATCACATCACCTAGTTGACTTGGTCAAGTGTCCTTATTGCCACAATGAGACTATATAGTAGAAGTTAGACTATTGAAGTGAAAGAAAATGGGACATTATACATTTTTGGGATAGATGATGACTTTTTGCTAGCTTTGAAAAAAAAACCTAAGATCCCCAAGAGATTCATAGAAATAATTCATAAAGAGGTGCTTCTTTTAGATGCCTCATCTTCAAGAAACAATACCTTTAATTGCAGTATTTGAATATGCAAGAGGGTCAAATATAGTTTTCTATCCTCTGTTTAAATAACTACAATGTCTTACTTATCTAGATCATTAGTGGCATGAAGATTAAAGTTTGAATCCGTCTCAGAACCTCTTTCAATTCTAACACCAACTAATATATCTTTTTTTTCTTCTTTTTTTTAACTAAAACTTAGCTACAGTCTTTGTGGCTAGGGAAATAAGCAAACCTAAGTAGTACATAGGTTTATGAATTTAATTAATTCTGGGGTTGAGGTTGCAAACTAAAATTTTCGTAATCTAAAGAAAAATTCCCTATAAGAAGTATGGGAAATTAAGTAGATACATTCCACAGGACAGATCCATAGATACAAATATACACTCATTTTTAAAGGTTTATAAAGCTAATTATTGAACAATTCATAATCCCTAACATCAGAAATGAATACAAATTAATAATTCCAAATAAAAATTAGAGGAGAGTCATCGCTTGGGTAAGGGAGACAAGAGAGGAGGAGGAGAATATGGTTACTGCTTGGAGGAAGAATCTCCCTCTAAGAGAACTTTGTCAGAATTTCTCTCTTTTGAACGATGTTCATTATTACTAACTAAATTAACTAATTTACGCTTTCTGGACACCTGTTCATCTTTTTTATACTCTTACATTCAGTTTCGACAATAAACAGACCAAGAGACAACTGCTTTTGTCTTTTCTTTAAAATAGCATGAAAATGTGACATATTGCTGATAAATAGATTTCCTACTAGCCCTGCAGAAGCCTTATCTGGGTGATGTTTCTACAATATTTTGCAGGTTTAACACATTCTTAACATCTCCCTAATTTCACTTGAAGATTGAGGTCTATCATTCAGTCCCTCCTCTTCCCAAGTTGAAATCTTTGTATTCTCCTGACACTGCACCTCATGCAGCTCCAATAGTATTGCTTTTCCATAAATAATATTTTAGGAAAAAGTATCACCTGCTAACTGCTTCTCATCAATTCAGATAAGTCGAAACATTTCACATCAAAAAAACATTTATGGTTTAAAGGCCGCTCATGAATAGCAGAAGCAAGGGACAGTGACATTGCCCTATAGACTGACCATATATGATATGATCAGCACCCAAGCTAGGACCAGCAAGGGGCGAGTAATGGCTGCTGATGACTCAGCAGGTAGACCTATAGGCTCCTCAAAATACCCCATCCTTAGCTCACAAGGATGGTGAGGTTGCAGACGTTAAAGGAACTAACGAGTTTGAGTGGGATTTTAACCCCAGTCTGGCGATCACCAGGCAGAGACGTTACCAATAAGGCCACTGCAGCCCTCAATGTCAGCATCTGTTTTGCAACGTCAAATGATATGATATTTTCATTTTTGTTGTAAATTGCAACTGTACTAATTATGGTAAGGTTGTACAGTTTTACATGCTCTGCGATAAATTTATTTTTTATTTTTTTTTTTTACTAATCCAGCAATCATCTCTTTCTTAATGTCTTCCTTGATCATCTTGGGGCCATTGTAAAAAAAAAAAAAAAAAAAAAAATAGATTA
>NC_090747.1:103671841-103676841 GCF_036898095.1 Palaemon carinicauda | reverse complement strand
GAGAGAGAGAGAGAGAGAGATGACGTCTAAAGGAACGAAGCAGGATATCAAAAGGATATAAAAAGAGAGAAAACCACTGGTAAAATGAAATACAAAAAAAAGAGAAAAAACATTATATAAATAAAAAGATAAAAAAGTAAACTCTAGTGCTGTAAACCCTTCTGTAATGGGAACCATCGATCGTCATGAGATGTGAAGCATGTCACATCAAAGCAGGTTCAGTGGAATTCTGCGAACATAGGCCCCCCACCCTTTCCCCCCTCCCCCCGGCCCCCGACCTTCTCAATTTCCCAAATACCATGACGTAAATCGAACCGTAACTATTCATCACGAAACTTGAAAGGTTGGATAGTGAATGAGGGAAAATGTCATGAGATTGGATTAGGGTATTGGGGTGTTTTTCATTAATAGATGAAAAAAAAAAAAAAAAAAAAGGATGAATACGGACAACTCCCTCAATGGAGTTTATAGTCGGGTAAATTCAATCAGTTAGTGGTGAAGGTTTAGAAGCACTGTTTTTTTTTTTTTTTTTTTTTTTTTTTTTTTTTTTTTTTTTTTTAAGTCGAGACTTTTTTTCTATGAATGTAGCATTAAACGAGAATTAAAAAATGAAACTATGAACTTCTTTTCTCTGTTTGCAATATAGATTTCATTTCTTTTCCCCCAAAGTCGAGACTTTTTTTCTATGAAGGTAGCATTAAACGAGAATTAAGAATTGAAACTATGTACTTCTGTTTTCTGTTTGCAATATAGGATTCATCTGGTTTCAATTTAGCTTAAAACTTTTTCCCATCACATCAAATTTTCGAAGAATAAAAGTTATCATTCGTTTGACCATACTCCCCCACTGATCACGTGCGTGTCTTATACTATATGTAAGAATGTCAAAGTAAGGGTACATTAGAAAAAAAAAAAAAAATCCCGTAAAAAATACAGTTCTCAGCCATATTTCAGAAAAATACAGGCGACCGTAGTTTTACCTTACTTTGTTATTATCTTTTACGAGTTGGTGACCGTAATATCACTCTTTAACGTCAATATATACGTTTTTAAAACGGTAAAAATCCTGGAATAGAGGTTGCCAGGCATTTACTGTTTCTTACGGCAAATATTTAAGTGTAGATTAGGTGGTATTGTATGGAATAAAAAATTTCAAGTAATCTAAACTTAAGTACGGAAACGAAAGGTTGAGCTGTGTTAGGTTAAACACAGCAAAGTGAGGTTACATATGACCAGATAAGGTTAAATTGGGTATGATAGCTAAGTTAGTTCATGTTAGATCAGCTATGTAGGTGTTAACTAATTTCCACTCCAAACAATCTTTGCTGACGTCATCCTTGGAAAGGATGAGCTAACTGATTAATTGATTGATTTGAAGGTCATTGACGCCGATATCATTTATTCTATGTAAAGAATAAAAGAATATTAAATTATAACCATGAAAAGCAAATGTGTCATCATAAAAGTTGAATAACTTTCAGAAGACCTACTTCTGAAATAAATTTAAAAATGCCGCTAGCATTGTGCGACACATCATATCCAAGAATCTTGGCCAAGATGAACCTGCCATCCTCACCACGAGCCTCAAACAGATATCTAACTGAAAAAAAAAAATCTTTACCTAGATCGACTACCATTTAGCTTTTCCCCAAGTTCTAAATATAGTCTCTTATACGTGGAATTTAGCACAAAGAAAAAGGAATAAAATCTCATGTTTCAGGTAGACGGAACATAAGAGCTGTCATTTCCAGAACATGAGCCAACTCGGACGCCTGCATTGTTATGAAAAAAATATTTCCTTTTCAAAGGCACGTTTTCAGATTCTCCCGAAATGCAGTTCGAAGCTGGAGCTCAGAATGACAAAATGCACTTGGTTACTACCAGGAAAACCTAATGTATTTTAAAGACGAATCCTTGCATGTTATCTGTATTCTTTTTAATGCAGTTATGCCTTTCGTGCATTCTTATATTCTTTGTTTCTGGAAGGTCATCTCAATTTATCTGAACTTGAAATTATGTTTGTAATATCTATATTTAATTTAGAACTAAAATATGCTAAATGGCATTCAACCTAATAATCTAGTGATTTCACATGAAGTCTGATATCAGTAGTAGTAGTAGTAGTAGTAGTAGTAATAGTAGTAGTAGTAGTAGTAGTAGTTCCACAGAGGTATACATATAAACTTACACAAGACTTTTAAAAGGGAGTATTGTCCTACTTTCCTATCTAACTTCATTTTGAAATAAAAGAGGCTAAATGACACTCAACCTAATAACCTAGTGATTTCATATGAAGACTGATATCAGTAGTAGTAGTAGTAGTAGTAGTCGCAGTAGTAGTAGTAGTTCCGCAGAGGTATACATTCAAATTAACATGTCTTATAAAAGGGAGCATTGTCCTACTTTCTTACCTATTTTTATAAGAAGTGCTGAAAATAGACGTGCTTATATAGCTCCCATAGAAATCAGTCTAGTACGAACAAAGATGCACAAAATTATCATATTAGGTCAAAGGTTCCATGCAGAAGAACCAATAAATGTACGTTTTTACGTATATAAAGTAAAAGTGTCTGGTTTTAGTTCCAGTTTCATCAGAATAGATGCTCACCAGAATGTCAGTCGGGCAGGCCCAAACCCCCAATGTGGTGCCCAAACATAGCAGTGACCTCCCCAGTAAAACAGCTCAAACTCACGGTCCCGGGCTGGGATCGATCTGCTGTCATGCGAATGCTGGGCAAACACGTTACAACTGTGGTAGCAAGCTGTTTTATCCAGCTTACAAACACGTTGAGATCAGTCTTGTAATAATGAGAATAATTTAGCTTGTAATGATAATAATGAGGATGATAATGGAAATTAATTTTCTCAAACTTTTATATTGATGATTTTAGCTTGTAATGATAACAACGAGGATAATAATGGAAATTAATTTTCTCAAACTTTTATATTGATAATTTTAGCTTGTAATGATAATAATGATGATGATAATGGAAATTAATTTTCTCAAAATTTATATTGATAATACACTGCTATACAATTCTATGAGAATAATATCCAGCAGGGAACTTTAAAAGCCCCTTCGTCAGCAAATACATTTACTGTTCTTTAACCTTTTAGAGAGATTATTAAAAGACACTTTAAAACTTGAAATAAATTCCGCTGCAAAGGAAATATGCTGTTTACTTCAGTGTATCACAGTCTTGGAAAACTTCCAAAATACGCTTCGTAACTCAAAAGTTATTTTTATAGCCATTTTCCGCAGTCGAAAAACTTTTTTAAGTTATATGGTGTCTTTTCCTTCGTTGTTTTTTGGTTTTTCTTTACACTTGATTTGATTGTGTTGTGGAAATAGGAATTGCAAATTAAATCTTTTTTAATCTTTTTTTATCTCTAATGACAACATATATTTGTGTATTTTTTCACTTTACACACACACACACATATATATATATATATATATATATATATATATATATATATATATATGTATGTATATATATATATATATATATATATGTATATATATATATATATATATATATATATATATATATATATATATATATTTATAAAACAGGAGGCGTTATTCTTTTCGTTGCATGGAACAATTATCATTTTCCTTATAATTGTTTGAAAATACTATCACAATTGCTATCCTTATCATCGTTGTTATCATTATTATTACAGTTCCTGATGCTACTATCTATCCTTTTTCAAACATCCTTTACCAGAGATGAGGTTTACAACTACGGAAGAAATCACCTCCAAAATTTAATGGGTTATTCCTATGTTGTTAAAATTTGGTGAAATTCCGACAAGAAGCTTTGACGTAATCCAGCTCACAGACAAAAAAATAGATAAGTGAATATATAAATAAATAAACGCAGGTATTTTTATAACCTCCTTGGCGGAGGTAATAATGAGTTGAAACATATAAATAAATAAACGCAGGTCATTTTATAACCTCTTGGCGGAAGTAATAATGCGTTGAAACATATATAAATAAACGCAGGTCATTTTATAACCTCTTGGCGGAAGTAATAATGCGTTGAAACATATATAAATAAACGCAGGTCATTTCATAACCTCTTGGCGGAAGTAATAATGCGTTGAAACATATATAAATAAACGCAGGTCATTTTATAACCTCTTGGCGGAAGTAATAATGCGTTGAAACATATATAAATAAACGCAGGTCATTTCATAACCTCTTGGCGGAAGTAATAATGCGTTGAAACATATATAAATAAACGCAGGTCATTTTATAACCTCTTGGCGGAAGTAATAATGCGTTGAATCATATATAAATAAACGCAGGTCATTTTATAACCTCTTGGCGGAAGTAATAATGCGTTGAAACATATATAAATAAACGCAGGTCATTTAATAACCTCTTGGCGGAAGTAATAATGCGTTGAATCATATATAAATAAACGCAGGTCATTTTATAACCTCTTGGCGGAAGTAATAATGCGTTGAAACATATATAAATAAACGCAGGTCATTTTATAACCTCTTGGCGGAAGTAATAATGCGTTGAAACATATATAAATAAACGCAGGTCATTTTATAACCTCTTGGCGGAAGTAATAATGCGTTGAAACATATATAAATAAACGCAGGTCATTTTATAACCTCTTGGCGGAAGTAATAATGCGTTGAAACATATATAAATAAACGCAGGTCATTTTATAACCTCTTGGCGGAAGTAATAATGCGTTGAAACATATATAAATAAACGCAGGTCATTTTATAACCTCTTGGCGGAAGTAATAATGCGTTGAATCATATATAAATAAACGCAGGTCATTTTATAACCTCTTGGCGGAAGTAATAATGCGTTGAAACATATATAAATAAACGCAGGTCATTTTATAACCTCTTGGCGGAAGTAATAATGCGTTGAAACATATATAAATAAACGCAGGTCATTTTATAACCTCTTGGCGGAAGTAATAATGCGTTGAAACATATATAAATAAACGCAGGTCATTTTATAA
>NC_090747.1:103664341-103666841 GCF_036898095.1 Palaemon carinicauda | reverse complement strand
TTAGCGAGGCAGATTTGCACCGACTCCCAGGGTTGCCTTTTTAGCTCGGAAAAGTTTCCTGATAGCTGATTGGTCGGAAGTATTTTTGTCCTAATACTTCAGACCAATCAGCTGTCAGGAAATATTTCCGAGCTAAAAGGGCACCCCTGCGAGTCGGTGCAAATATGCCTCGATAAAATAAATTAGACTATAGTTAAAACAATAAACATAATGTTATGATTTCTGTTGGTGTGATTTTAGTCGACACAAAAACTGCCTATATTAACATGTGTAATCTTCCACTCTTGTCAATACCTGGCAAGGATAAAGGGAGACTGTTCTACCTGTCATGAGGGATGATTGGTGTTACCTGCCATAAGGAAGATTGAGATGACGTGCTCTGAGAGGAGATTGAGCTTACCTGTCATTATGGGAGACTGGGCTATTGATTTTCTCAAGTGAATGATCGCGAAATAACAGGATTTTGAGATATAAACAAGGGATGAAGGGAAAACATCAACAATGAAAATCCTTAAATCTTTCTAGTGGATGTTAGTGAAAATCTCGATGCTTAACTGGTCTGTTATTTTAAAGTTGATAAAAGATGGCAAAATATTTTAACTTTTCTGTTTATATAATTATTTTGTGATATCTTTATTATAAGAATAAATCATGGAATTCACTTACTTTGCGATATCTTCATTATATGAATAAATCATGAAATTCACTTACTTTGTGATATCGTCATTACATGAATATATCATTAAACTTACTTACTTTGTGATGTTTTTATTACACACACAAATCATTAAATTTACTACCATAATTCAATGTATGCAGCTAATGACTGACAATGAAACTGTTCCACGACAAACAGATGAAGTTTTGTTCATCCCAGAAATTAATAATTTGCTTTGGTAAACAGCATTTCTTTTTTTATAAGGAATCTAATCATCACAGCAAATTTAATATAAAAATATTCGAGTCTTTAAGTTACAAAAAGAAATATATTAAGCATCCGAGGCTATAAGGAAATTTTAAGACTTTTTTTTTTTTTTACATTCAATAACATGTCCTCCCCCCCCCTTTTTTTTTTTTAAACATTCTTTTGTGTTATTCAATTATTGAACGAAACAATAACCTTTGGTTCTTTCGAATTCCACAAGCTGACACCCCTTCACAAATAGCAATTTACAAGCTATCAAACAAACCCTTACATGGATACTGAATGTATTAAACAAGCCCTTGCAAGGATATTAAACAAGCATAGGCAAGAATATCTACAAGCGTTAAACGAGCTCTTGCAAGGATGTACGAGCTATTAAGCAAGTTATTGCACGAATATTTGCAAGCTATATTAGACAATCTCTTTCAAGGATATTTACAAGTTATTAAACCAGCCCTTAAAAAGATACAAACCACTAAATGGGTCCTTACAAGGATATTAGGCCACAGTTTGAAAAAAAATTATGATTATAAATGCGTTAATTCCATAATCACTAGCTATTATGAAATAAGATGAAGACCATAGTAGTATGCTTTGACGTCTCTGACTGTTGAACGCCAGAGTGGGGTTCGAATCCCGCACAACCTCGTTGGTTTCTTTGGTCGCTGCAACCTCACCATTCTTGTAAACTAAGGATGGGGAGTTTGCGGAAGCCTGTAGGTCTATCTGCTGAGTTATCAGCAGCCATTGCCTGACTCTCCTTGGTCCTAGCTTGGGTGGAGAGGGGGCTTGGGTGCTGATCATATGTATATATGGTCAGTCTCAATGACATTGTCCTGTTCGATAGGGCAATGTTCCTTGCCTCTGCCATTCATGAGCGGACTTTAAACCTTTGATTGCTAACAATAAGGGTCGTTAGCTTCTTATCACACGTAGAGTAAATATAAATGGCATAATGTGAGATGCTTTCTTTATTTCTTCTAATCATTCTAGACACCCAATTATAATAGGTATCATTTTTTTTTTTTTTTTTGCAAATAAAAAAAACCTCTTCTAAAGTTAATCATTGTTTCAGATCTGTGATATGGCGAAATAATTGTTTTAGAAGATCAACAAGCAAGTACCCAGGTTTTGGTTAAATAAAACCACTCTCTCCCGTTAGCCCCCCAAAAAAACATAATTCTTCTTTATGGCTGGTGGAAGTATAATTGCGTAACGTAAATTTCATAAAAAGATAAATGTTGCAGTAAACATTCAATGAAATTCTCTGGTTCATGCCATTAGGAATTGCAGATTTATTCAAATGCGCAGAGGAAATATAAGTTAAGGTCTATTAAAATACAATTTATTTTTCTAAAATATAAAGGGAAATTAAGCCTGACGTTTGTTTTACTAGCATTTTAATGAAAAGACGTAGAATGTATCCGAGATAGGAGGGGAACTTCTGTTCTTTTATGAAGCCATAAACTCTTCTGTACACTTACAAACCCTTTGCAGTTCACCTGCTGCCTTCCATACTTAAAAATGTTTCCATAATTCTAATTTTATTTCATCTTACCACTATCTGTTACACCT
>NC_090747.1:103654341-103656841 GCF_036898095.1 Palaemon carinicauda | reverse complement strand
CTTTAAAGTTTTTATAGTTTATATGTGAAATGTATGTTCTTGCAAATATTTTGTTTCAATTGTTAATTAATTTTCTTGTAGTTTCCCTATTTCCTTTCCTCACTGAGCTACTTTCCCTGTTGGAGCCCTTGGGGTTATAGCAGTCTGCTTTCCCAATTAGGGTTGTAGCTTAGCAAGAAGTAATAATAATAATAATAATAATAATAATAATAATAATAATAATAATAAATAATACTAAACAATAATAAATAATAATAACAATAATAATAATAATAATAATAAATAATACTAAACAATAATAAATAATAATAACAATAATAATAATACTAATAATAAATAATAAATTATAAATAAAAAATAATAATAATTAATAAATAACAATAATTAAAATTATTAAAAATTATAATAATAATAATAATAATAATAATAATAATAATAATAATAATAATAATAATAATAATAATAATAATAGGAGCCTTCAAGGGATGATGTGTCTCTTACCTTTCATAAAATACTTTGTTACCTACTATTATTATTATTATTATTATTTGCTAAGCTACAACCCTAGCTGGAAAAGCAAAATGCTATAAGCCCAGGGGCCCCAACAGGGAAAATAGCCCAGTAAGGAAAGGAAAGAAGGAAAAATAAAATATTTTAAGAAGAGTAACATTAAAATAAATATTTCCTATATAAACTATGAAAACTTTAACAAAACAAGAGGAAGAGAAATTAAATAGAATAGTGTGCCTGATTGTACCCTCAAGCAAGAGAACTCTAACCCAAGACAGTGGAAGACCATGGTACAGAGGCTATGGCACTACCCAAGACTAGAGAACAATGGTTTGATTTTGGAGTGTCCTTCTCCTAGAAGAGCTGCTTACCATAGCTAAAGAGTCTCTTCTACCCTTACTAAGAGGAAAGTAGCCACAGAACAAATACAGTGCAGTAGTTAACCCCCTTGAGCGAAGAAGAATTGTTTAGTAACCTCAGTGTTGTCAGGTGTGTGAGGGACAGAGGAGAATCTGTTAAGAATAGGCCAGACTATTCGGCGTATGTGTAGGCAAAGAGAAAGAACCGTAACCAAAGAGAAGGATCCAACGTAGTACTGTCTGGCCAGTCAAAGGACCCCATAACTCTCTGGCGGTAGTATTTCAACGGGCGGCTGGTGCCTTGGCCAACCTACTACCTCAAAATATAGGGAATTCGTCCCATCTGCTTTAAACCTAACGTAATGATGTATCTAAGAACAGTAACAACATTTAAATACATCTTTCATATATAAACAATAGAGACTTATGTCACCCAGTTCAACATAAAGCCATACGCTGCAAATCTGAACTTTTTAAGTTCCGCCGATTCAACTGCCTGGTTAATATCATTCCACAGTTTGGTAAAGCTGGAATAAAGTTTCTGGGGTACTGCGAGGTATTGAGCCTTAAGATGAGGTGTTTTACCCTGTTGGAGCCCTTGGGTTTATAGCATCCCGCTTTTCCAACTAGGGTTGTGGTTTAGCGAATAATAATAGTAGTAGTAGTAGTAATAATAATAATAATAATAATAATAATAATAATAATAATAATAATAATCAAAGTATCTGAATTGCCTTACCTGTCAGAGATGAGAGGTCCAGCTACTAATCTATTCAACCCAAGATGTAAATGTTATCATTCTTGTGTCTTCTTGGATACAATACAGGATCTGTAATAATAAATTATAGGGATAATGTAATAACTTATATACTAAAAACTAAAGTTAATATTCCGTTAGACGTAAGGCAGCGAAATTCCTTCCTTAATGTTCCTATCTATTAATGTTAAGGTAATATACAAAATTTAGTATGAGGTTGAAATATAATGAATTTCTAAAAAATAAACAAATTACACTATATATATAGATGCAAATTAATGTCTGATTAAAATATAATGCTAAATAATCTCTTCTACAATATATATATATATATATATATATATATATATATATATATATATATATATATATGTATATATATACATATATATATATATATATATATATATATATATATATATATATATATATATATATATATATATATATAAAGAGCTTAATAAACATCCACACTGCATCTCTGTCTATTTAACCCTTATACGTTTCTCTTCACTTACACACGACCTGCAATATTTTTCTTTACTCTTGAACTTGGTTAGCTTTTTAATTATATTATCACAATCCCATATAATCTGTAAACCTGTAAATTTATGTCCTTTTTTAATTCTACAATGTTAAAGACTTACCCAAAGTATTCTGTAATTACCTCCGCCAACGAAGTTGGAAGGAGGTTATGTTTTACCGATGTTTGTGTATTTACTTGTGTGTGTGCCTTTGTTTATGAACAGTTTCTGGTAACAATTTTAATAGTAGAGTAATGAAACTTGCAGGGATTAACTGTCATGTAAAAAGCTGAAAATGATTAAATTTTGGAAGGTCAAGGTGAAAGGTCAAGGTCACGGTCAAGCAAAAT
>NC_090747.1:103645564-103653841 GCF_036898095.1 Palaemon carinicauda | reverse complement strand
GAACAATCGGCAATTAAAGGACACTTTTAAAATTATCTTAAAAACTGTATATAAAAGGGGGCTTGTTTTTGCATCCCTACACCTATTGTGCCAATGGGAAGGACAGATGATATTCTTAACAAATCTCTCTCTCTCTCTCTCTCTCTCTCTCTCTCTCTCTCTCTCTCTCTCTCTCTCTCTCTCTCTCTCTCCCTCTGAGGTTGGGCTTTATAATACCTGAATTAATAAATTCACACTTACTCAATTTCCCTTAAATTATCTTCGGCAATGTAGAGTTGTTTACGTCTAGGTCTCTTTACTTTATTTTGTTTACTGAGAAGTTTTTTTAAATTACACATGAATAAGGAATTGATGGTTATTTGTTTGTTTATCTGGCTGCCGCATATCGAAACATTGTTTACCTGGCCAATGTTTTGTATTCCGTGTGCCGACTTAATGCCCGGACTTACAGCCGGGAATGTTTATCATGCACTGGCTTGATAAACAAGACAATTGCCATTAATGGGTAGTCAGAAAAACATACTGTCGGAGAGATAATGGTTCTTTAACAAAAAAAAAAAAAAAAATAACTGCTTTTTACGATCAATGATCCGCTATGATTTAAATCACCTGAAACTACTTTAATCCATTCTCTCTCTCTCTCTCTCTCTCTCTCTCTCTCTCTCTCTCTCTCTCATCTCTCTCATCTCTCTCTCTCTCTCTCTCTCTCTCTCTTTCCATCCTCGTGAGAAAAATGATAAAGTTATGGTTTTGAACATAATGGTAATTGGTCCGTGTAGTAACACAGGTGAATAAACAGTATAACGTTGAGGTAGTCAACTTCATTCTAGTCAGAATGGTTGTATATTTTAATCCTTACAGAAGCTAAAGCTTAATTTACCTGGGTTTCAGCTAGCAACCCTCTTCGCCCTGTACGGTGCAGTAAAGATCGAAGGTTGAAGGAGAAGGAGAGTGATTGGATAAACACTGAAATCCTATACAGTATTTTCTATATACAGTCTAGAGCAGTATTATCTTTATACAGTCTAGAGTAGTATTTTTATGTATACAGTCTAGAGCAGTATTTTCTGTATACAGTCTAGAGCAGTATTATTTTATACAGTCTAGAGCAGTATTTTATGTATACAGTCTAGAGTAGTATTTTATGTATACAGTCTAGAGCAGTATTTTCTGTATACAGTCTAGAGTAGTATTTTCTATATACAATCTAGAGCAGTATTTTATACATACAGTCTAGAGCAGTATTTTCTATATACAGTCTAGAGCACTATTTTATGTATACAGTCTAGAGCAGTATTTATGTATACAGTCTAGAGCAGTACTTTATATTTACAGTCTAGCGCGGTATTTTATATATACAGTCGAGAGCAGTATTTTATGTATACAGTCTAGAGCCGTATTTTATGTATACAGTCTAGAGTTGTATTTTATATATACAGTCTAGAGCAGTATTTTATGTATACAGTCTAGAGCAGTATTTTATGTATACAGTCTAGAGCAGTATTTTATGTATACAGTCTAGATCGGTATTTCTAGAGCACGGTTATTGCAGAACTCTAGAATCAAGAGGTTATGTAGCCTTTTTATAATTTGAAAACAAAATATATCAAGACAGATATAACCCATGCTATTTAACGTATGCTGCTTATTTTAACTTCATTTATTTCCAAAGGGAATCTCTAAAGCTAACGATTTTTTCAATTATTTCCAAAGGGAATCTCTAAAGCTAACGTTTTCTCATTTATTTCCAAAGGGAATCTCTAAAGCTAACGTTTTCTCATCTATTTCCAAAGGGAATCTTTAAGGCTAACGTTTTCTCATTTATTTCCAAAGGGAATCTCTAAAGCTAACGTTTTCTCATTTATTTCCAAAGGTAATCTCTAAAGCTCACGTTTTCTCATTTATTTCCAAAGGGAATCTCTAAAGCTAACGTTTTCTCATCTATTTCCAAAGGGAATCTTTAAGGCTAACGTTTTCTCATTTATTTCCAAAGGGAATCTCTAAAGCTAACGTTTTCTCATTTATTTCCAAAGGGAATCTCTAAAGCTAACGTTTCTCATTTATTTCCAAAGGGAATCTCTAAAGCTCACGTTTCTCATTTCCAAAGGGAATCTCTAAAGCTAACGTTTTCTCATTTATTTCCAAAGGGAATCTCTAAAGCTCACGTTTTCTCATTTATTTCCAGAGGGAATCTCTAAAGCTAACGTTTTTTCATTTATTTCTAAAGGGAATCTCTAAGGCTAATGTTTTCTCATTTATTTCCAAAGGGAATCTCTAAAGCTAACGTTTTTTCATTTATTTCCAAAGGGAATCTCTAAAGCTAACGTTTTTTCATTTATTTCCAAAGGGAATCTCTAAAGCTAACGTTTTTTCATTTATTTCCTAAGGGAATCTCTAAAGCTGAGTTTTTTTTTCATTTATTTCCAAAGAGAATCTCTAAAGCTAACGTTTTTTTCATTTATTGCCATAGGGAATCTCTAAAGCTAACGTTTTTTCATTTATTTCCAAAGGGAATCTCTAAAGCTAACGTTTTTTCATTTATTTCCAAAGAGAATCTCTAAAGCTAACGTTTTTTCATTTATTGCCATAGGGAATCTCTAAAGCTAACGTTTTTTCATTTATTTCCAAAGGGAATCTCTAAAGCTAACGTTGTTTCTGACTCAACGATAATAAGTTTTATGCAACTAAAACATAAAAGATAATGTTATGACCATAGATGAAACTATTCAACTATGAATTAACAAGATGAAAAAAGCAGAAATTCAAATGACTCGACTTTGAGAAAAAAAGTCTGAACAAGAAGGTCGCCTCAACTCCACCTCAAATTGCATTCAAGAAACATGCCATGAAAAATACACCCTCGTTAACCGAGTGCGAACAAGAGACTGAAAAGGAGAAAGCTCCAGCGAAACAGACAACGGGGGCTGCGGACTTGGAAACACGAAGAGCAATCATTTAGCCACAAGGACCTGTAAAGGAACCAGAAACAGAAAATTAGGAGAATGGTTCCCGCGAACTCCAATTGCTAAAGTTCGAGATTTATGGGCAGCCACGCATCCACCGTTCCCATTCTCTCTCTCTCTCTCTCTCTCTCTCTCTCTCTCTCTCCTCTCTCTCTCTCTCTCTCTCTCTCTCCTCTCTCTCTCTCTCAAAAGAAGGAAAGCAAACAGGGAAGGAAGAAATTTTAGATACGCCTTGGATTGGTTGTGCTATTTTGATCTTATGTTGTGCCAATCTTGATCTAAGATGCTCCCTTTCTTGGAATTATTTTCTTATTATTTCAATATAGTCTTTGGCTGTATTCTGGTTTTTTACGATTTCCTCACCAGGCTATTTTCACTGTTGGGGCAAAACTGTTTGTGGCATCCTTTCTTACCAAGCTTGATCTCAGATACTCCCTTTCTTGGAATTATTTTCTTATTATTTCAATATAGTGTTTGGCTGTATTCTGGTTTTTTACGATTTCCTCACTAGGCTACTTTTACTTTTGGGGCAAAACTGTTTGTGGCATCCTTTCTTACCAAGCTTGATCTCAGATACTCCCTTTCTAGGAATTATTTTCTTATTATTTCAGTGGTGTTTGGCTGTATTCTGATTTTTACGATTTCCTCACTTGGCTATTTTCTCTTGGGCAAAACTGTTTGTGGCATCCTGTCTTATCATTTAGGCTTGTAGCTTAACCGGTAATGATATCATAATAATAATAATAATAATAATGCCCTCCCAATAGGTATAGGATCCTCTGTTTTTTGTTTTGATATTAGTATTAGTGTCTGAGAAATCACCAGCCGTTATTTTCTTGTCTACTTCAGTATTAGTTTTTGAGAACTTCTCGGCCTCTATAAACTATAAAAACACAACCTAAAACAGTGGAAGAATATGGTACAGAGACTAGGGCCAATTGTCAGGAATTAGTGTGTCTTTCGGGTACGAACGAGCTTCCAACCTATCACCAGGAGGTAAAATGCTGACCAACATTATTCTACATTTGCAAATGGAAAGCACAAAGTAAACCTACGGCTCTCTACCTCAAACTAAGCTAAGTAGCAACACCCAGCAACCGTTTTCCCTGCCATGCAAAAAATAGATAATGTCTAACCTAACCTAAGTGAGTTACCGTACAAAATTATTCTTTATTGGATAAAGGCCTTTGTCTTCTGCATAAGACTTCAGGGCTTCTTAACGACAGAAGTGTTTTTATTATCTTTCTTTGCTCAATATATATACAATTTGCTTCCTTTTTGTGGTATTTTATTGCTATTTACTATCTTATATGTACATGTAGATGTTTTTAAGATATTTTGATGAATATAGAGCGATGGTCATTTGAATACTAATATATATATATATATATATATATATATATATATATATATATATATATATATATATATATGTATATATATATATATATATATATATATACACATATGTGTGTGTGTGTATTTGTGTCTGTGCGCGTGTTTGTGTGTGGTACAAATTATAGATAAATGTATATATATATATATATATATATATATATATATATATATACATATATATATATATATATATATATATATACATGTTATAAGTGTACGTTTATCTCATATACATAGCTTATATATATGTATTTGTGTGTATATATATATATATATATATATATATATAATTTATATATATGTATTGTGTGTATGTACAGAAATACATAAACAGATAAAGAGGAATGTAGAACGTATCACTGAAAAAAAATGATGAAGTGTAAGGCGAGGATTAAATAATGTCTAGTGTTGACAGTTCGAGGCAAGAAAGGTGATGGATGACGGGGCTGGAAATTTTGGAAGAAAAGATACGATGGAGGAAGACTGGAGATGGAATGAGGTCGGGGAAGTGAGGGACCATAGATGGAGGCTGGAAATTAAGAAGAAGGAGGGAAGGGGATTAGAGGGAAGAGAAGGGATAGTGGCGATGGTTTCAAGAAGATGAGAGAAAAAATATCGAAGTAGTGAAATATATGGAATGAATCAAGTTGAATGATTAAGAATGATAAATGATTATTTATCTGTATATTATGCATATGTATTTGATGGTTTTAGTGTATTTATATATATATATATATATATATATATATATATATATATATATAAATTATATATATATATTCATTTATATATACATAAAATATAAAATATATATATGTATATATATATGTATATATGCATGTATATATATGCATATATATATAAATGTATATATATATATATATATATGCATATATATATAAATGTATATATATATATATATATATATATATATTATATATATATATATATATATATAAACATTCAATATATGTGTATATCTGTGTAGATAATATTTGGAATTTGAAAACAAAACATACCAAAAGATAGAAATAAGCCATACTTTGGAACCTATGATATTTTAACTTTGTGTTTGTATATCAGAAAGTTCAAGAAGACGATATTCATGCTTTGATATATGTACAAAAAAGATTAAGACAGCTAATATTCACGTTTTCAAGTGTATGAAAAAACGGAAGATGGAAATTCTAATATAGTAATGCTTATAAAAATGGAAGACGAAAATTTCAATATTTTAATGTATATAAAAGATTAAATAAAAAAAAATTTCAGATTTTAATGCATATAATAAATTTAATACGAAAATTTTCATATTTTAATGCGTATAAAAAGTGGAGACGATTTATATATATATATATATATATATATATATATATATATATATATATATATATATATATATATATATATATATATATATATATATATATATATATATAATTTAACATATACAGATGTTGAGAATTATAATGTTCGTTTAATGTATTTCTATATTTCTATGGAAATGCTGAGAAAGAAAATATTTATTATTAACATAATAAAATGACTAAAGATTGAGAAAGCTCTCACTATAGAAATAAAAAAAAAAGTATGTATATTTTTCGTATTGTTGGACCTTGTTGTATATTTCTATATTTTTATGTAAATACTGAGAAAGAAAATATTCATTAATAACATAATAAAATAACTAAAGCTTGAAAAAGCTACCACTATAGAAATAAAAAATATATATATATATATTTCGTATTGAATGACCTTGTATATTTCTATATTTTTATGGAAATACTGAGAAAGAAAATATTCATTATTAACATAATAGAATAACTAAAGCTTGAGAAAGCTATCACTATAGAAATAAAAAAGAAATATATATTTTTTCGTAGTTGGAGAACCTTGTATATTTCTATATTTTTATGGAAATACTGAGAAAGAAAATATTTATTACCATAAGAAAATAACTAAAGTTTGAGAAAGCTATCACTATAGAAATAAATAAAAGTATATATATTTTTCCTATTGGAAGACCTTTTTGTATATATTTGTATGGAAATACTGAGAAAGAAAATATTTATTATTAGCATAATAAAATAACTAAAGCTTGAGAAAGCTATCACTGTAGAAATAAGAAAAAAAATATATATATATTTTTCGTAGTTGGAGGACCTCCTTGTATAGTTTCTATATTTTTATGAAAATGCTGAGAAAGAAAATATTCATTAATAACATAATAAAATAACTAAAACTTGAGAAAGCTATCCCTATAGAAATAAATATATATATATATTTTTCGTATTGGAGGACCTTCTTGTATATTTTTATATTTTAATGAAAATGCTGAGAAAGAAAATATCTATTACCATAAGAAAATAACTAAAGTTTGAGAAAGCTACTACTATAAAAATAAAAAAGTATATATATTTTTCGTAGTTGGAGGACCTCCTTGTGTCCAGCGCTCTGGTTGTCATATACGATTCACGTTCCAGCGCCGAAACGAACTCTTGTTGTATTTGAACGACATCCGAAGAATACATAAGAAGGGAAGGCAAGAAATCTTTCAACCGCGGTTTTGCTGAGAGAGAGAGAGAGAGAGAGAGAGAGAGAGAGAGAGAGAGAGAGAGAGAGATTTGGGACTTCATATACATGGTTACTTTCTATTGATGTTAGTTACAGAGAGAGAGAGAGAGAGAGAGAGAGAGAGAGAGAGAGAGAGAGAGAGAGAGAGAGAGAGAGAGAGCTTTGGGACTTCATATACATGGTTACTTTCCATTGATAATTTTTTTTATCGCTATTTTACCATAGTTTTAGTTACAGAGAGAGAGAGAGAGAGAGAGAGAGAGAGAGAGAGAGAGAGAGAGAGAGAGAGAGAGAGATTTGGGGCTTGATGTACATGGTTACTTTCTATTGATAATTTTTTTTATTGCCATTTTACCATAGTTTTAGTTACAGAGAGAGAGAGAGAGAGAGAGAGAGAGAGAGAGAGAGAGAGAGAGAGAGAGAGAGAGAGAGAGAGAGAGAGAAATTTTGGACATGCATGATATACATGGTTACTTTCTATTGATAAGCTTTATCATCGCCATTTTACCATAGTTTTAGTTACAGAGAGAGAGAGAGAGAGAGAGAGAGAGAGAGAGAGAGAGAGAGAGAGAGATTTGGGGCTTGATGTACATGGTTACTTTCTATTGATAATTTTTTTATCGCCATTATACTATAGTTTTAGTTACCGATGAAAACTTCTATGTTTATATATGCCTCATTCTGAGAGAGAGAGAGAGAGAGAGAGAGAGAGAGAGAGAGAGAGAGAGAGAGAGAGAGAGAGAGAGAGAGATTTTGGATATGATATACATGGTTACTTTCTATTGATAAGTTTTATCATTGCCATTTTACCATAGTTTTAGTTACCGATGAAAACTTATATGTTTATATATGCCTCATTCACACACACACACATACACACACACAGATTTGGGACTTTGTATACGTGGTTACTATCTTTTTTATAATTATTCATGGCTAATTTACCATAATTTATTTACCGATAAATACTTATACATTTGAATGTAATATAAATTAGGCATGATCTCGTCTATTTTGTGTGAGTGCATGTGTGTATATACGCCAAAGGGTATTTGGGAGAAATATTTGTCATGATTTAACTGCGTATATAATTACCTACATTTCACATACTGGGGATATATAGATTGTGTGGCAACATATCTTTCTGCAATGTTAAATTATCGTTTTATCTTCTCTCTCTCTCTCTCTCTCTCTCTCTCTCTCTCTCTCTCTCTCTCTCTCTCTCTCTCTCTCTCTCTGTTCGAATTGCAAGCGAAGGACGAAAGATTTGGGATCATTCTATCAAACCTAAATTATTAGGAGAGGTGATTAATAAATATATATATATATATACATGCATACA